>NC_081521.1:1027334-1034834 GCF_030273125.1 Centropristis striata | reverse complement strand
ACAAATAATGACTTCAGATTTTGCCAAAACCATTTACAACATGCAACAGCTCAAGAGCTCTGAACTGCAAGTGGGACTTCAAGTTAAATTCACTCTCTCTCTCTTTATATATATATCTACCGTATTTCCTCCAATACCATCCGGGGCTTCTATTAATAAAAAGTAAGTTTGGTGTCCGGCTAATAATAGGGGCAGGCTATTATTTGAAGGAGGCTTTTATTAAAAAAAGAAAATCAGAGCAGCTCTGACCGGCACTTTTTAGAGTGTTTCACACAGCACATTGTAGCCAGTTACCAGGATGTCGGCCATATTGGAAGTACTGGGATGTAAACAAACAATGAACAGCTGAATGTTCATTTTAACAGGATTTAAAATGTGTAAACTACTAAAAAGCCCAGAAGAATGTGTGAAAACGGCTGGACTTTACAGAGAATGACTAGGACAGCAGGAGAAACAACCATATTTACCTACAGGACTAACTCGTGGGGACAAACTTCTAAATACAGAAATCTGTTTCCGTCAGATGATGTTTCCTGAACGGTGTTCTCCGTAGATCACCTCCTGGTTGGAGTCAGGATTTCAGTTTAAGGTGAGGCCTTGTAGAGAGAACTGTTTGGGGTTCAGGTAAACTAGGGCTCATGTTAACAACTTAAAGGAGGGCTGGTTGGGGTCAGGGGTCAGGGGTCAGGTTAACCCATTGAGGCCTAAAACTTCCTGTAAAACCTCTGGGCGATTTTAAAATAAGCCCCTAAAACCTGAAGTTTTCCTGGAAATTCAACAGAAGTGTCAATGCTTCTACTAAATAATAGATTGTTCAGCCTCTGTAGCAGATAGAAATGAAATTCAAAAAGTATTTGAGAGCTTATACAAATACTACAAAACGACGTATCCGCTTTCCAGGCTTCAATGGGTTAATGTAAGGGGGACACATATCGACGGGGGACAGACTTTAACACCACTAAGACACCCGGCTTATAAAAGAGGCCAGCTTTATTTACTAAAAACTGGTTTTACACCTGGTTACTAAATGAGGCCGGTCATTAATAGGGCCCGGCTTTAAACTGAGGAAATACGGTAAATATATATATATATATATATATATATATATATATATATCTCCTCCTTGCTGTGTCTCTGGCTGACTGAAGGCCGGCGAGCGGTGCAGCCGGTGAGTCTTTGGTCGGTGCATTCTTTGGCTCCTGAAATCAATGAAATAAATCGGGTGCATCTCGAGCAGGAAGCTCTCTGGGTTATCCAGAGTGCACATTCAGAAGCTCAGACAGAAACAGATGAGCCAGAAAGACGGATGGAGCTAGAGCGAGGACTGAGAGGGTAGAGCGAGGCGGGGGAGAGAGCGAGGCGGGGGAGAGAGGAGCAGATATGAAGGGATGAAGCTGAAAGGAGCAGAGCAGGATTCCTTAATCCAGAGAGTCAAACAGAGAACTGGATCAAAACAAAAGGATCAGAAACAGAAAGACAGTCAGCAAATCAGACCATGGAACATTAAAATGATGAATGTTCACTCTGACAGCACACACACTGCTAAAACATCACGCTCAACTAGTGTTTTATTATAATATCCAGTAATAGTACCTAAATTATCTTAGTTTACCTGCTGACCATAGCTTCATGTGCTTATTTAATTATTAGTATTATTATTATTATGTGCTTATTTAATGATCTTATTGTGTAAAGACTTGTTTTTAGGATTGACATTGTGAGCTTTTTCATGCTTTTCAATCTATTCAACTGTTGAATATGGTGAGTTTTTACCTCAAATATTGGCTCCAGTTGAGAGTTTTAGTTGCATGGAGTTTAAATGATATTTCAAAAGTATTTTCTATCACCAAAACGTGCTCGTTTCAAGTATTTATGACTTATTTTAGTGTTATACAGTTGCTTTTTCAAGCTATCATTGGTTTTCCAGTGCAGAGATATTTTACTTATTTAAATAACTCTTACAAAGAGACATTTTTTACTGCACTGGCAGATAATTTGACTTGTTTCCAGCATGTATTTTATTCATTCTAGTGATTTATTCCTCATTTTTTGCAGTGCAGAGAGAGAAAAGAAGGAGCCAGATGGAGAGAAAGAAGAAATGTGGTCTGAAGAGAGATAATGGAGGAGGATGAGAAGTTTACGACTGTAATGATGATTATTTAGTGCATGACTTCACTAACGGAGCTCCACCAGCACATCAAACAGATAGTACACAGTAATACTACTACCAGTATCTGGAGTACATCATTCAGCAATATACATGTACTATAGTCAGAGCTGGAAGAAGTATTCAGCTCCTTTACTGCAGTAAAAGTACTAATACACACTGTGACATGACTCCACTACAGTAAAAGTACTAATACACACTGTGAAATTACTCCACTACAGTAAAAGTACTAATACACACTGTGAAATGACTCCACTACAGTAAAAGTACTAATACACAGTGACATGACTCCACTGCAGTAAAAGTACTAATACACACTGTGAAATTACTCCACTACAGTAAAAGTACTAATAAACACTGTGAAATTACTCCACTACAGTAAAAGTACTAAAGTATCAGCATCAAAATGTACTTAAAGTATCAAAAGTAAAAGTACTCGTTATGCAGAATGGATCCACTCAGAGTGTTTTATATATTATAAATAGATTATTATTATATTATTATTATTGATGCATTTATGTAAACCCTTAAAAACTCTCCTGGTGTCTGCCTAACAACTAGTCGGTAACACTATCTGTGTATTTAATCTGCCTAACAACTAGTCGGTAACACTATCTGTGTATTTAATCTGCCTCAGGAGTTTCCCTTCGTCCCTTAAACACTCAGTGATCACTAACAGGATTCATAATCCCATTATCATGTTTAACAGTTATTATAATGCTTTATAAAACAGCTGTAATGTATTAAAAGTAGGAGTTTAATACTGCACTAAAGTCAGTTAATAGCCAGTTATCATACCTCCCCTTAGCCTGGTTTACCCATGATGCCTTGTGGCGGCATGGTCTCCATGGTGATTCTTAGCCTGCTGTTGGTGTCCAATCAGAGAACGGGGCGATGACGCGGACTGCTGGACAGACGGATCCAACATGGCGGCAGCAGACGCCCAGCTCTCTCTGATATATCTGTAGACAGAGTTCTAGATAGTTTAGAGACAAAGTTTATTCTCTTAAAAGAAGAACAAAGTTTGGCTTTAAACTCCTTTATCTCCACCAAGAAGGATCTTTTAGCCTCGCTGAGAAACAGGATCTAATCTACCAACTAGCCCGGTTAGCGGCTAAGCTAACAGGGTTTAGCCCGGTGGTTGTGGGGATTGTCGTTGATCTGATTGGCTAAGAGCTACAGACGCTATGAC
The DNA here is from genome assembly GCF_030273125.1 of Centropristis striata. Taxonomy (NCBI): domain Eukaryota; kingdom Metazoa; phylum Chordata; class Actinopteri; order Perciformes; family Serranidae; genus Centropristis; species Centropristis striata. The sequence goes on along the minus strand of NC_081521.1, from coordinate 1,031,475 downwards.
AGACATCGTAGCGCCCAATAAACGGTCTGGAGGATCATAAACCCCGTCTCCTCTTGTTGTAGAAAATCTCTCTGTTCGGAGAGATGAACAGGTGGTCTCCAGACTAGATCTCTATATTAATGATCTAGTCTGGAGTTAGCCAGGCTAGCTGGAACTGATAAGTCATTATGAAATGCTTTATAATGCGTTCAATATCATTATGAATATTTCAAACTATTGCTGAATAAACACCAGCAACATGTTTGTAGTGAGGAGGAGATCAGGAGGAGATCAGGAGGAGATCAGGAGGAGATCAGGAGGAGATCAGGAGGTGGTCCATCTCTGACAGGAGGGGACGGGGTGTGTGTGTGTGTGTGTGTGTGTTTGTTAAAATACCAGCAGACCCTTGGAGCCATCTCTGACGCCCCCCGACACCTTCAGACTCTGAGGACCAGAACGAGACTCTGAGGGCTAGACCTGGTCCACATCACTCCACACCTCTCTCTCTCTCTCTCTCTCTCTCTCTCTCTACCTCTCTCTCTCTCTCTCTCTCTCTCTCTCTACCTCTACCTCCCTCTCTCTCTCTCTCTCTCATCTGTATTTTACCCATCGACCCATTTTAAACACCTTCTTCTGTCCATCAAAGCGTTTTACCTTGTTGCAGCTTTATTAGTCCAGCAGCTTTCAACAACAGGGAGATTTAAAGATATTTACACAAAACATTAAAAGCATTTAAAAGAGACATATGTAGAATGACATTCAAATATAAAAATTCAGACTAAATCCAAGCAGATAAAACACTAAAAAAGCAGAGTGTCAGTTCTACAGAACAATATTTCATGAAGTCCCGCCCCTTATGCTTTAGCCACGCCCCCTTCCCGTACCTGTTGAACCGTTTGTTGTAGAAACTATGTTTCAGTTTACTGAGCTGAGACTGGCTGGTCTGAGGAATCAGCTGTGTGGTCTGTTTGCTCCGCCCATTTACGGTAGCCACGCCCCCTTTCACAACTCACCACCGTTAGTCGTAAACCTTCTCAGATCTGGAGCTGCTTTAGTTCATATTACTTTATAATGATTGTTTGTGATTCCTTCAGTAGTATCGTGGTTATTTGATCCTCTGACGGTTGGCTCTCCTTCATTACTCCTCCACATCTCTCCTTCCTCCCTCATTTATCTGCTCCTCTCACTAAATATAATCTTCAAACCTCCCATTCCTCCTCCTCCCCTCCCGCTCCTTATTTTATTGCTCCTTCAATGTTCATAGATCTCCTCCTCCTCTCATCAACTCTTCTCTTCAGCCGCTCCCTTCACCACCTCCTTCCCCTCCTCCACAAACCCTCCGAGGGGTGGAGGAGCGTTCCTGGAGGAGGAGGAGGAGGAGGGGGAGGTGATGGAGAGGAGGAGGAGGTGATGGAGCTGAGAGGGCATGTGGGGGTTGAGTGAGCCTGGACTTGACCTCTGGTTCCTGGGCTCCGAGGAGTCTCTGCTCCACCCAGGACCATGACGGATGGAGAGACAGCTCACACACACACACACAAACACACACACACACACACGCACACACACACACACACACACACACACACACACACACACACCAGCAGGGAGAGGGATCTCTCTCTACTACACTCCCACGTCTAAAATCCAGATAGCACCCATCCTTGAATTAAGTCTGAAACACACACACACAGACACACACAGACACACACACACACACACACACACACACACACACTGACTTCCAGTCTGAGGAATGGGAGACATGAAATCATGTGATGGATGTCCGTTTGGGCGCCTGCTAACAAATCCATCTGTCTTTGCATCACTTTGCATCCACATGTGCATATGTACAGTGTGTGTGTGTGTGTGTGTGTGTGTGTGTGTGTGTGTGTGTGTGAATCTGACTAATGCTTATTACTGTACACTGTTGTTTTTGAATGTGCACATACAGCATACATATATATTCTATGTCATCAATAAGGAATATGAGTTGTTGTTTAGAATCTTGGGGCTGATATAATATAACATGAGATAATTATGGTAACTAAAGCAATGTGTGTGTGTGTGTATTGTGAGGGGAAACCCAAGAACTGTTCTCCAGCCGGTTGGTTCTCTGTGCAGCTCTATCTATATATAACTTATTCTGGTATATTTAATAATATAATTGTAGAACAGATGAAGAAAAGAAGACCAGAGGTGGTATAATTGTAATGTAATGTAATGTAATGTAATGTAATGTTATAATGAATACTTTGTGCAGCTCTGGTAGATAAAAGGGCTCTGGGATGTGTAACTGTTGGGATGAATGCTTGTGTTTCCTTTAGTAGCCTGGTTAGCTGTTAGCTAGCTGTTAGCATTGATGTGAGCATCCATCCCAGTGGAAACATTCAGCACTTTAACCGTCCAGCTGACACCAGACTGGTGCAGGGCAGATATATAGAGACAGACAACCATTCACACTCTTTGGAGCTCAAGTTGCCATTTAAATCACCTTTTTAAGTGTCTGTGTGTTGCTAGTTGCCCTCTGCCGTTGGCCTTCTATCACTCTAAGATGATCAATCTGAGGCCACATGTTGAAGTGTTTCTGTTCAGGTGTGTGATTGATGCCTGCTATATATCCCAGCTATCAGCCTGACTTAGAGCATGAGATGAGCTATAACTTGGCTTGGCGAGGCTTTCAACAGCCTTAAACCCTGAGATAATTAAGATATTTATTATTAATTATTTATAGAGGTTAACATGGAGAGAACACACCTCGGGCAGTTTACACACAAAAAATACTCAGAAATCTGGACGAGGAATCACAGAAAAAAACAAGAATCTGTCCACACACAGATCAGCTGTTTACTGTACACACAGTCTCCAGCTGTTATTAGCTGTTATTACTGTCAGGGCCTTGCTATGGACAGCTATAATGCTACGTAGCTTGGTGTGAGCAGGGACGAAGCTGTCAGCAAATGATTTCAACTCAATGAGTAATTTTTTCACTCCATGCCTGAACCAAAATGTTTTATTTAAACATTGTTTTAAATGAACTGCAGTGTAAACAACAACCAACGTATTAAATAAATAAAAACAAGTTTGTGCATGAAATTACCAGTTCAGCCAAACACATTTACTGACTTGAAGCTGACTCAATGAAGAACCAACAACATCCTGCTGGTATAAAGTTCTTATCTGTCCAGCCTGTAAAACCTTTAGGACCAGTGTTCCCACTGGATGTTCTGAGACTACGATGGGGGACCATGACTCAGTAGGGGGTCCGGGGCCATGCTCCCCCGGAGACCATTTTTACCCTAAAAGCCTAAATTTGGTGCCTCACACATTCTAATGCCACTATTCCATCTGAATCATGAATATTTTAGAGAATTATTGTAAAGGAGAATAAGGGTTTAAGGCGTCTTATTTTGATAGTGTTCATGTAAATTCTGTGGTGGATTCTGCTAACACATCCATGTGCTCTTATTTTGAAAGCTACATGTGATTGCTTTTATTTTGAAGGTGGGTTTAACACGTTCTTACTGTAACGTTGGAACTTGAAAGTCGGAACTTGGAGCTGGGAACAACGTCAAAATTTCTGACATTTGTGAACGCAGCATTAGCTGCCGGACACTCTTTCTGTGCTGCGACGTAAATAATCTAACTAACGGAACATTTAATCCTGATTTTCTGGCGATGTTTGTCTCTGAAAGTGGGGGGACGGATCGGGATCACTATGAACTCTAGTCTCTAGTCTGTGTGCAGTCAGAGGCAGATCTTCCTGGTGGATGATGAACCAGCTGATGAAGTGACTCCATGATCCTTCATGTGTCCAGAGCCTGCATGGACTAAATGTGTACAAATGGAGGAAGCCTCTCTATTGATTTCCTGTTGCGTCGGGGTATTTTGCGCCCTCCCCTCTCTCTTCCTGTAACCTTTTTGTCAAGGAAACAATCAAACTCACGGCCGGGGAAGTCGTCGTTCTCGGGTGTCTCCGACTCATCCATCAGCCTGTTGTTTTCTCTTATTTTAGGCCTCGCTCCTCCGCCTCTCCTCTTGTTTTCTAATGTGTTTTTCTTCCTAAAAATGGAAGAATAAGTCTACGAATAGACCCCGTCTGCTTTAAGAGCTAACAATATCAGCAGATTGTGTGATTCATGGTCTTTGCTGAGGGAAAATAAAT
>NC_081521.1:1002334-1022334 GCF_030273125.1 Centropristis striata | reverse complement strand
TTATAGTTTGGGCGTAGGACGCACAGATGATCCACCAACACCACCAACAGCCTCATTGGCTCCCATATTAAAAACACAGGAAGATTTCTGAAAAAGGGAGATGTAACAGTTTTTTTAGATCGCTCTAACAAAGCTATTTTTTAATTTTTCTTAAAAAAACAAACATATGTAGACGTTCAGGAAGAACTCAGGACGCTCAAAGTGAAGGCGGATCAATGATAGGTATTATGGTTTTGCTAAAAATGCTTTCTGTTCTCTGCTCTTTTGCCTTCCTTTATATTTTTATAATACTATGTATTTTATCATGTTGTATTTATTTCTCCTTTTGTTTTGGGGGTTGTCTCTTTTTTGTGGTTTGTCGTCCATCTTTTAATAACAGACCTCAACATCATGTGAAAATGAACAACCACGTCTATATTGTCTGAATAACATGAAACTAGAGCAAATATGATTCAGTTTATATTTGTTCATGAGAAACATGCTGACTGAGGATGTTTGTGAGTCCAATGAACAAAATATGAATCAGTTTATTAACCTGGACAGATTAGAGAGTTATTAACAACATTATAATGATAAAATCCACTTACATATTGACACAATACAAACAATAAAAATAGATTATGTTTACAATCATTTCACACATTTTGTTGTGCCCTCAATTTTTAAAAAATGAAGAATTGAGTCATTGCACTCATTAATGCCAAATATTAAAGCAGTAAAACATCTGATATGTAGTCATGAATTAAAACTACGCTTCTGATTTTCAAATGAATCATACAAGAAGCAGTTTATGTCTTTTAAAGCACACACAGTGTCAGTTTGATAGAGGCAGAGAGTCTTTAACTGCTTCAACTCTCCTTATCTCAACATAAATAATGTGCCTGTAAAAGTTAATCATCTACACGTCTGTAATGACACCATCAACAGCCATAAAAAAGGTTTTTCTGCTTTTCTTTCTGCACTGACAATAACATGCTGCGACTGCCCGCATTATCTTCCTCATAACATCACAGAAAACAACAACAACAACAACAAGCAACACAAACATAATGAGACTACACTGATAAAAAAGGTGTTTAGTCTAAAACCAGATCAAACAGTAAATCTGAGGGAAATGATCTTGCTGCATGGACAGATAATTTACCTTGACAAGATTTATTAAATTAAGATTATTAAATCTAGAAATAAGCATGTTGAACACTTAGAATAATAAATTAACTCTTAAAACCAGATAAAGTAAAGCTGCCAGCAGTGATGAACTGGCCCGAGCAGAGTGACCTGATGATTATTTGGTTCTTACCAAGATAAAAAAAAACTTTAGATTTAGAAGTGTTAGATCATTTATCTTGTTTTAAGAGTTAATTTCTTATTTTAAGTGTTAAACATGCTTATTTCTAGATTTAATAATCTTAATTTAATAAATCTTGTCAAGGTAAATTATCTGTCCATGCAGCAAGATCATTTCCCTCAGATTTACTGTTTGATCTGGTTTTTAGACCTTTTTATCAGTGTAGAATCATCCAGTGGCGGACTCAGACTGTTTGAAGGGTGAAAATATAAAAAGGGTCCATTCTGCACAACACCATCAACAACAAGCTCTGATGCTTCATGTTTGATGAAATAGTCCTCTTCCTTGATTATAATCAGCAATAAGTTAAAGGAGATCCAGATCATAATTAATGAAACGGTTCTGAACCAAACAGAACATCTAGACCAGGGCTCAGCAACCTTTACTAACTAAAGAGCCATTGCTGCTCAAAAAGAGAGAAAACATGTTGGAATGGAGCCACAAACCTTATTTTGAGCTTTGCAATTAAGATGAAACATCCTACTAAGTCTGAATTAGTCTACAAACATTACTAATAGGTCATAATGAGCATTTATTAATATTTTTTCAGTGCAAATGTGGAATGGAAAGCTAGCCTCGTTATGGAAAACTCAACTTCACTTGAAGTTGGCAAAATGTAGAGGTTAAGGTGCCGGCTGTAGACTTTTGTAAGCTATATTACACAATTTAGTTGACTAAAAAAACTTTTCTTTTAAATATAATAAAATGATAATGTATACAAGCTATACATTTTTACAAACGAAGAATACAAATAGCTTTGGGCCTACACCAATGAAAATAAAACTGTTGTCACGGCCCCAGGGAGCCGCTGCAGACGGCCTGAAGGGCCACATTTGGCCCCGGAGCCTCAGGTTGCTGACGCCCTATTGGGCAGCCAATAAGGCACTTCCTCTGGTTTTCACCATCTCGAGGCACTTTAGCAACACTTTTCAACCACGGAGGCACCAGACGAATATAGATAGAAGGACACTAGAAGGACAATAGAAGGACACTAGAAGGACACTAGAAGGACTCTCATTAAGGCACATTATCAAGGGTTTTTTTGCAGTAGAGGGCACATCATCATCATTTATTGTATGAAGAGGAACCCGAGAAGGCACCCAATCATTTCTGCACGTGTAAAGGGCAGCCAATAAGGCACTTCCTCTCGTTTTCACCATCTAGAGGCACTTTAAGCGCTTTTTCAACCATGGAGGCCTGAGGATCCTGAGGATCCTGAGGGTCCTGAGGGTCCTGAGTCCGCCACTGCAGTCATCAGTTGTTGCTGCTTCCTGTATCCATGTCTGCTTATATTCCACTTCATTGTCTTTGCAGTTGTGCATTTTGCTAAAATGAAGATTTGTTTTCATGATGGGTAGTTGTTGTTGTTGTTGTTGTTGTTGTTGTTGGACTGAGGAGGTGTGGTTTGTTGTGGTTTGTTGGGTGTGGTTTGGTGGAGCCAGGCTCAGAGTCTAGTCCTAGTCCAGGTGTGTTCTCTGCTCTGGATCAGCTGTGGAGTTATTCCTTAGCCCAGCTCTCCTGAGTCCTTGTGAAGCTGGAGTAGGTCCAGGTCTAGAACCAGGTCCAGGTACTGGTCCAGGTCTAGAACCAAGTCCAGGTCCAGGTCCAGAACCAGGTCCAGGTCCAGAACCAGGTCCAGGTCCAGGTCCAGGTCCAGAACCAGTGCTGCTTATCTAGATAGATCCAACAGTCCTCCACAGCTCCAGGTGGAGAGGATGAGTTGAGGATGGAGGGATGACCACAGCGAGGTGTTTCTGGTGTTTCTGGTCCTGGTCCTGGTCCTGGTGGTCCTGGTCCTGGTCCAGGTGGTCCTGGTCCTGGTCCAGGTGGTCCTGGTCCTGGTCCTGGTCCTGGCTGCTCAGGCTTGAGACAGAGCGCACCAGGAGTTCTGGGGGGCCATGGAGGAGGGGGTGAAGGGATAATCCTCATATTTAATATCAACGTGGTCTGGAACTGTGCTGTCCAGCTGAGACGCTGTCTGCAGGGAGAAAAGAGACATTTAGTCCATAAATAATCATTCATTACCATTAACCGTTTATCCGCAATCGGGTCGCGGGGGCTGGAGCCGATCCCAGCTGCCATTGGGCGAGAGGCGGGGTCCACCCTGGACAGGACGCCAGACTATCGCAGGGCTGACACATAGAGACAGACAATCACACTCTCATTCACTCCTATGGGCAATTTAGGGTCACCAATTAAACCTAAGTGCATGTCTTTGGACTGTGGGAGGAAGCCGGAGAACACGGTGAGAACCCACGCTGACACGGGGAGAACATGAGAACTCCACACAGAAGAGCCGCAGGCGGGAGGCGAACCGGCGACCCTCTAGCTGTGAGGCAAGAGCGCTAACCACTACACCACCGTGTAAATAATAAATAATAATTAATAATTAATAATAAATAATCATTAATGTGTTAAAAGGGAACATATCAGTCACATGGATCATAGATGTGGTGAAGGTGCTCATGAAAGAAGGAACTCTGGGACTGATCAGATCTTCGTAGTTGTAAATGTAACAAATAATACGAGTGAAGCTCATAAAGTTGAATTAATTGTATGCATTTTATCCATTTTTCAGAATATGTACACTGTATATGACCTATTATTGGAGTTAGTGCTCAAACTGTATAACGTTGACGAAACTTTTTCTAAAGTCTGAAAAGATTAGCCTGATGATGTCACTGGGGATATCTTGGGTTTGTAGAGTTTGTAGAGTTTATAGAGTTTGTAGTGTTTATAGAGTTTATAGAGTTTGTAGTGTTTATAGAGTTTATAGTGTTTGTAGAGTTTGTAGAGTTGTAGTGTTTAGTGTTTGTAGAGTTTGTAGAGTTTATAGAGTTTATAGAGTTTGTAGAGTTTGTAGGGTTTATAGAGTTTGTAGAGTTTATAGAGTTTATAGAGTTTATAGAGTTTGTAGAGTTTGTAGAGTTTATAGAGTTCATAGAGTTCATAGAGTCTGTAGTGTTTGTAGAGTTCATAGAGTCTGTAGAGTCTGTAGAGTTTGTAGAGTTTATAGAGTTTGTAGAGTTTATAGAGTTTGTAGAGTTTATAGAGTTTATAGAGTTTGTAGAGTTTATAGAGTTTATAGAGTTTGTAGAGTTTATAGAGTTTATAGAGTTTGTAGAGTTTGTAGAGTTTGTAGAGTTTATAGAGTTTGTAGAGTTTGTAGAGTTTATAGAGTTTGTAGAGTTTATAGAGTTTGTACAGTTTATAGAGTTTGTAGAGTTTGTAGTGTTTGTAGAGTTTGTAGAGTTTGTAGTGTTTGTAGAGTTTATAGAGTTTGTAGAGTTTATAATGTTTGTAGAGTTTATAGAGTTTATAGAGTTTGTAGAGTTTATAGAAATTGTAGAGTTTATAGAGTTTATAATGTTTGTAGAGTTTGTAGAGTTTATAGAGTTTATAGAGTTTGTAGAGTTTGTAGAGTTTGTGGAGTTTGTAAAGTTTATAGAGTTTATAGAGTTTGTAGAGTTTGTAGAGTCTGTAGAGTTTGTAGAGTTTATAGAGTCTGTAGTGTTCGGCCATCGACCAATAGAAAGCTGTCTTGACTTGGCTGACCATGGAGGAAACAGAGAACTAGAGATCCAGACTAGAAGAACCTCCTGGAGCTGATCAGCTGTGATGAACTATGAACTTTTATCTGAGCTGCTGAGTATCAACAGCTCCTAAAGGAGGAACGGCTGTTAGGAGACTGTGGAGTTAATAAGAACTCAGCTGGTCTGTGGGATAAATCCTGGGAGTTATTGTTTGTGTTTTTCACCATTATGAATTGAATTAGTGACATAAATAAACTTCCTATGATACTCTAATGCATTGAGATGCACCTGTGATGAGGTTTACCTGAGTGGCGGAGGTGACGGTCTGCCCAGCGAAGGGGGACGGGGCCATGCTGGGTTCACTCTTTATGGTGGAGGCGTGTTCTGAGATGGACTGGGAGGTCTGGGAGCTGGTCTCAGAGCTGATGGATCCTAAAGGAAACAGTCAAATACATCCTCACATTTTATGATAATATATTCAGACACTTTTCAGAATGGTTTGTGCTTTTTAATTTAATTTGTGAGCACTTTTATAAGCTTCCTTCTTCACCTTCTTTCCATTTATTGGATCTACACTATAGATAATCTCTGTGAAATCTCCAGTTATTTACTGTATTATTATTTACAGTTCATCACTGTGTTTTAATTTTACAGTATAGTGCTCTATAATTTACAATAAAAAGCAGTCCTCGTGACAAAATTACAGTAGTTAAATCATTACTGTAGAAAAAACAAAGTAGACAATATGAAAAGGAAAGTAGACTACTGTATTTTTACATTTTTATCATAATTTTGATCAGAATCAGTCCGATACAAATGCTGTTTAAATAATTAACGTGAACGTAAAGTGTTGAATATAAAACACAGCATGGAAATCAATTGTAAAACAGTAAATGTATTAACATTATTTTCTTTAGCGTATAGAGTAATTACTTGCAATCGCTAGTTATTTCTATAAAAAATAATGATGAAACTTTTATCAAACTAACAGCATTGTTTACTGTGCCGTATTATCATATACAGTACCATTAAAAATCACAATGTTTAACTGTTTTTTTTATTCTTACTATAAAGAAACCAGTACTGTAAATAAAACTAAAATCACAGTGTTTGTTTTTTATTTTACAGTATAAAAAACAGTACTGTATATAAATATACAGTAGTTCTACTGTAAGTAATAATGACAGTAAGTTACTTGTTAATTGCTGCCAATAAGTGTAACAGTGTACCTATGGCTGATTTATTCTTGGCCATCTTGGGTTTGCGTTTTCTGGTCTGAATGCTCTCCTTCTTCATGGCCAAAGGTCTGGGCACCTGCAGGGAAACAGAGGAACATATTAGTGGGTGGAGCTCCAGTCTCTGACCAACCAGAGGCCTCGTTGTCATGGCAACCAGCTCCCTCCCACGCCGCCGCCCTGATAACAACGGCCACGACGCCCTGGGAAGCTTTACTCTGCAAATAATACACTGCTCCGGCTGTAGCAGGAGTTTGATAAAGGAGCTGTTCTATGAGGTTGAGTCTTATTTTCTGTTCTGGTCTTGTTATTTCCTGTTTTATTTTGAAATAGTAACTCTCCTCTGGGGTCACTTCCGGGTTCCCCGTGTGTCATCTGTCTGATTGTCTCCCTCAATCACTGATTGTGTTCACCTGGTGCTCCCTTCCCTCCATGTGTTCCAATAGTTTGTGTTCACCTGGTGCTCCCTTCCCTCCATGTGTTCCAATAGTCTGTGTTCACCTGGTGCTCCCTTCCCTCCATGTGTTCCAATAGTTCACCTGGTGCTCCCTTCCCTCCATGTGTTCCAATAGTCTGTGTTCACCTGGTGCTCCCTTCCCTCCATGTGTTCCAATAGTTCACCTGGTGCTCCCTTCCCTCCATGTGTTCCAATAGTCTGTTCACCTGGTGCTCCCTTCCCTCCATGTGTTCCAATAGTTCACCTGGTGCTCCCTTCCCTCCATGTGTTCAATAGTCTGTTCACCTGGTGCTCCCTTCCCTCCATGTGTTCCAATAGTCTGTTCACCTGGTGCTCCCTTCCCTCCATGTGTTCCAATAGTCTGTTCACCTGGTGCTCCCTTCCCTCCATGTGTTCCAATAGTCTGTTCACCTGGTGCTCCCTTCCCTCCATGTGTTCCAATAGTCTGTGTTCACCTGGTGCTCCCTTCCCTCCATGTGTTCAATAGTTCACCTGGTGCTCCCTTCCCTCCATGTGTTCCAATAGTCTGTTCACCTGGTGCTCCCTTCCCTCCATGTGTTCCAATAGTCTGTTCACCTGGTGCTCCCTTCCCTCCATGTGTTCAATAGTCTGTTCACCTGGTGCTCCCTTCCCTCCATGTGTTCCAATAGTCTGTTCACCTGGTGCTCCCTTCCCTCCATGTGTTCCAATAGTCTGTTCACCTGGTGCTCCCTTCCCTCCATGTGTTCCAATAGTCTGTTCACCTGGTGCTCCCTTCCCTCCATGTGTTCCAATAGTCTGTGTTCACCTGGTGCTCCCTTCCCTCCATGTGTTCCAATAGTCTGTGTTCACCTGGTGCTCCCTTCCCTCCATGTGTTCAATAGTCTGTGTTCACCTGGTGCTCCCTTCCCTCCATGTGTTCAATAGTCTGTTCACCTGGTGCTCCCTTCCCTCCATGTGTTCCAATAGTCTGTGTTCACCTGGTGCTCCCTTCCCTCCATGTGTTCAATAGTCTGTTCACCTGGTGCTCCCTTCCCTCCATGTGTTCCAATAGTCTGTGTTTCCTTGTCTTGGTCCAGTGTGTTTCCAGCCAGTTATCTCCTTCTTGCCACAGCTTGTCTTGTTTTCACCTTTTTGGAACTTGCTATTCCTCGCACTTTTGTTTCTAGGAGTTTTTATTTAATTGTTGAGAGTTTAGTAAGTATTCCCCTCCTCTTAGATTAGGATTTATTTAATTCACTTTTTAAGTGTAGATAGGTTCCGTGTTGTTCCTCCTCTGGAGAGACTTTTCTTTGTGAGGTTCTCAGCTCTGATTCAGGAGTTTTATAGCTCTTTTCTTTCACTCTGTGAGGATTATCTCCACTGTATTTATTGAATAAAGAAACTTTAAGTCAGGGGTCTAAAAACTCAAATTACCTGGGGGCCGCTGGAGGCAGTATAAAAATGACCAAAAAAAATACACAGAATTACCAAAAAAAGACACAAAATTACTAAAAAAAGACACAAAATTATTTGAAAAAAAGACACAACATGACCCAAAAAGACACAAAATGACAGAAAAAACTAAATTATTTTAAACAGACACAAAATTACCAAAAAAAGACAGAATTACCAAAAAAGACACAAAAGTATTTAAAAAAGACATAAAATTATAAAAAAGACAAAATTATTGAAAAAGGACTCAAAATTATAAAAAAGACAAAATTACCAAAAAACCCCACAAAATTACTAAAAACATTAATTGAAGGTGTAAAGTGCCATTCATATAAAACTCACATTAAACTTTCATATCAAGGTGGGGGCCACAAAATATTGTCACTAGGGCAACAATTGGCCTGCGGGCCGCCAGTTTGAGACCCCTGCTTTAAGTTCTCCTGCTCTGAGTGCTGACAGCTGTTCTATGAAGCCTGGGCTCCACTAGGACCAGGTGAGGTTTAGGAGGACCTACCCCGGGATGTCCCTGGTGAGGTTTAGGAGGACCTACCCCGGGATGTCCCCGGTGAGGTTTAGGAGGACCTACCCCGGGGGGGATGTCCCCGGTGAGGTTTAGGAGGACCTACCCCGGGATGTCCCAGGTGAGGTTTAAGAGGACCTACCCCAGGGGGGATGTCCCCGGTGAGGTTTAGGAGGACCTACCGCGGGATGTCCCCGGTGAGGTTTAAGAGGACCTACCCCAGGGGGGATGTCCCCGGTGAGGTTTAGGAGGACCTACCCCGGGGGGGATGTCCCCGGTGAGGTTTAGGAGGACCTACCCCGGGGGGGATGTCCCCGGTGAGGTTTAGGAGGACCTACCCCGGGGGGGATGTCCCCGTCGAGGTTTAGGAGGACCTACCCCGGGGGGGATGTCCCCGGTGAGGTTTAGGAGGACCTACCGCGGGATGTCCCCGGTGAGGTTTAGGAGGACCTACCCCGGGGGGGATGTCCCCGGTGAGGTTTAGGAGGACCTACCCCGTGCAGCTTCATGTAGAGGCCACAGGCGTTGCAGACCGGCTCGCCCTCGGCGCTGCGTCTCCACAGCGTGGTGGTGCTGGTGTGGCAGTTGGTGCAGCAGAGTCCGGCCCGCCGGGACGTGGTCTGCTGCAGGAGGACAGGAAACAGGAAACAGGTTGGTGTGTTACAGGACAGACACACACACGGCAGAAAGGTGTTTAAAAACAGTAAATCTGAGGGAAATGATCTCTGCATGGACAGATAATTTACTTTATTAAATCGTTCTTGAGCTGTTGTCTGTTTTCCTTCTGTTTGAATATTTTACTGGAGATTTGAAATGTTTTTTAATACGAAAGCTCAAAGTTTCAGCTCTGATTTCAGATCACAATGTTTTTCTTACACTTATGAATAAACATATTTTATTTATTTGTCCTGGAAATCTGGCAATTTAAAAAAAAAATCAAATACTAAAACTTAACTTAAGTTAATATCTGTGGCAGCAAGTTTCAGCCCAGAAAATAAAAATACAATAAAAAATCCTTGTAATTTTAACTTGACTTGACATTCTGAGTCAAAATAATGAGGTTAAATCTAGAAATAAGCATGTTGAACACTTAAAATAAGAAATTAACTCTTAAAACAAGATAAATGATCTAACACTTCTAAATCTAAAGTTTTTTTTTTATCTTGGTAAGAACCAAATAATCATCAGGTCACTCTGCTCGGGCCAGTTCATCACTGCTGGCAGCTTTACTTTATCTGGTTTTAAGAGTTCATTCCTCATTTTAAGTGTTCAACATGCTTATTTCTAGATTTAATAATCTTAATTTAATAAATCTTGTCAAGGTAAATTATCTGTCCCTGCAGCGAGATCATTTCCCTCAGATTTACTGTTTTTATGTTGTTTTTAGACCTTTTTTTCCGTCTAGTTTCACGTCTTTGTCTCGTTGAACCTCTACAGTGTGAGAACTCCTCCCTGAACTTCCAGAATGAATTGCAGGATGCCAGTAAAACAATGATGAATTATCCCTCCACATGCTAAAATTCTAATAATTCATGAGTTGGACAACCTTTACAGACATATTATTATTTATTATTATGTTTGTCTCACACCTGGGTGCCACTAACATCAGCAGAGAGTCACGTAGCCTCGGCTAAAACCGTCCAAGGTTAAGGTCGCTGCAGACAAATAAAACCCTGAGAACCAACCACCAGCCGGAGGACGGAGACGTAACGCGGCTCTGACAGGACAGATCCTGGAGAAGCCTTGACCCGGCCCTCTGCACCAACACAACACTTTATTTTACTAAATAAAGACTCTCTAACTGCTCTGACCTCAGTGGTGGCAGCTACACTGTAAAAAATATTCTAGAAATTACAGTAAAACACTGTCGAAATGCTTGAGAAATAAGGTGTAAAATAAAAAAGCACATCACCATAATAGACACTTTTAAATATTGTAAATCAACTCCTCCTCAGTGGTCTAAAAGGACCCCATGACATCAGACTGGTTTTAGGACGTGTGGAAAAAAAATGAACAACCACTTTTTTTCACTTTTTAAGGCAACTCATGACCAACACACTGATATAGAATTTTCATCTTTTTTTCATTATCATTGGTCAATTTTAGTCAAATATGCAAAATGAGGCCTCAATTCAAGAGAGAAAAAGTAATAAAACCTGAATATTTTTTTCAATAGTGAAATAATAATTTCTTGATGGGAATGAACAGAGTAGATTATGTCAACTTTTAGTGAAACTTATTCAAAAATGAACAATGTTTTCAAAACATGTCAGCAAAAAAAAGGAAAAAGATCAAACCTGAGATCAAAAAAGATTACAATCAATGACATCAGACTGGTGTTAGGACATGTAGAAAAAATATGAAAATTAAATATCAATGTGTTGGTCATGAGTTGCCTTGAAAGGTGAAAAAAGTTGGTAGGCCTAATAATTTTTTTCTACATGTCCTAAAACCAGCCGACCCTCTGGTTCCTCTGGTTCCTCAGCCAGGGGCTTGTGAGTAACGATCCACCTCCTATATATATATATATATTTAACTAAAATTGACCGATAATAATGAAAAAAATGTGAAAATAATATGTCATGTGTTGGTCATGAGTTGCCTTAAAAGGTGAATAAAAAGTTGTCTATAATTGTTTTCTCCATGTCCTAAAACCAGTCTGATGTCCTGGGTCCTCTGTGACCTGAGGAGGACCAGGGTCTACAGGGGACCAGGGTCTACAGGGGACCAGGGTCTACAGAGGACCATGGTCTACAGGGGACCAGGGTCTACAGGGGACCAGGGTCTACAGAGGACCATGGTCTACAGGGGACCAGGGTCTACAGGGGACCAGGGTCTACAGGGGACCAGGGTCTACAGAGGACCATGGTCTACAGGGGACCAGGGTCTACAGAGGACCATGGTCTACAGGGGACCAGGGTCTACAGTGGACCAGGGAGGACTAAAGGGTTAAAGGTTAAAGGGTAAAGGTTAAGGGTTAAAGGTTAAAGGTTAAAGGGTTAAAGGTTAAGGGTTAAAGGTTAAAGGTTAAAGGGTTAAAGGTTAAAGGGTTAAAGGGTCAAAGGTTAAAGGTGAAAGGTTACCAGGCGTTTCTGTGGTTTGATGAGCGGCCTGTTGATGCCGTTCATCTTGTGGTAGAGTCCGCAGGCGTTGCAGAGGTAGTGTCCCGTCCCGTCGCGGCGCCACAGCGGCGTCGACACCGAGCCGCAGTTCACGCACTCTCTGCCCTCCGAGGCCAAGTCATCGATCAGGTCTGGACCAGAAAACACTCGTTAGACTAGAACATCAACTCATCTTTAGTTTATCCTTTGTTTACATTTACAATGGTTCACCCAAAACATATTCTTTCCATTAAATAACGCTACAACACAATGAAGAACAAACAGCAACAGATAAAACACATGAAAAAAATTAAAACAGTTATAATAAGAGGCAGAGTTATTGTTATCATAGTTTAGCTATTGTGGTTATCATAGTTTAGTTATTATGGTTATCATAGTTTAGTTATTATGGTTGTCATAGTTTAGTTATTGTTATCATAGTTTAGTTATTGTTGTCATAGTTTAGTTATTGTTGTCATAGTTTAGTTATTATGGTTATCATATTTTAGTTATTGGTTATCATAGTTTAGTTATTGTTGTTATAGTGTAGTTATTGTTATCATAGTTTAGTTATTGTTGTCATAGTTTAGTTATTATGGTTATCATATTTTAGTTATTATCATAGTTTAGTTATTGTTGTCATAGTTTAGTTATTGGTTATCATAGTTTAGTTATTGTTGTTATAGTGTAGTTATTGTTATCATAGTTTAGTTATTGTTATCATAGTGTAGTTATTGTTATCATAGTTTAGTTATTGTTGTCATAGTTTAGTTATTGTTGTTATAGTTTTGTTATTGTTATCATAGTTTAGTTATTGGTTATTATAGTTTAGTTATTGTTATCATAGTTTAGTTATTGTTGTCATAGTTTAGTTATTGTTGTCATAGTTTAGTTATTGTTGTTATAGTTTTGTTATTGTTATCATAGTTAGTTATTGTTTTTATAGTTTAGTTATTGTTGTCATAATGTAGTTATTGTTATCATAGTTCAGTTATTGGTTATCATAGTTTAGTTATTGGTTATCATAGTTCAGTTATTGGTTATCATAGTTCAGTTATTGGTTATCATAGTTCAGTTATTGGTTATCACAGTTTAGTTATTGGTTATAATAGTTTAGTTATTGTTGTCATAGTCCAGTTATTGTTATCATAGTTTAGTTATTGTGGTTATCATAGTTCAGTTATTGGTTTCACTGTAAAAAAAAAAAAAAACCTGTTTAATTTAAGGTCAAATTCCTGCAGCTGTGGTTGCCAGAATTTTTCAGTTTTCTACTAAAAATCAGCAAAAACTGTAATTTAGACTGAGTGCCTTTATTTTTAGGGTGATTGTGTCATTGTGACATTATGGTATTTCTTCATTAATTTTACATGAAAAAACTGTTTGTTTTCTACAGTTTAAACATTTTGTACTATTCCTTGATTTATGGTTATTACAAGCATCTACTACTGTGATATTACATTTTTAATTTTACGCCTTATTTCTGATGTAATGTGACAGTTTTACTGTAATTTCTACAAACATTTTTTACAGTGTATGGTGGCATGTCGCCTGTCAAGACTTTATGAATGAAGAGGAAATTCAGATCGATATGACTGCAAAACTATTCTATATCATCTGTTTCTATTGTGGAATAAACATTTCTTTAACCCTTTGATGTTCAACATATTGACCCCTTCTAATGCACAACATGGGTCCAAATGACCCTCATTCATTTCATGTTATTTAATAAAATACTGTTATTTAATAACGTTTTTGTATTATTACATCAAGTTTACACACATGGGTCAAAAATGGCTCATTCATCCAAATTTGATTTAAAATTAAATGACCTAATACTATAATAATAATAATAATAATAATAATAATTTGTACTTTCCTTAAACAGAATACTTGGACTAATAAATGATAAAAATACATTTATTTCAAAGACGTATAATAGAAACATTCAGCCGTAAATGAGATATCATTAAAAATGGATATGGGTCATTTTTGACCCATGTTGT
Source organism: Centropristis striata (assembly GCF_030273125.1). NCBI lineage: Eukaryota > Metazoa > Chordata > Actinopteri > Perciformes > Serranidae > Centropristis > Centropristis striata. Next base: position 1,008,724 of record NC_081521.1, on the reverse strand, counting down.
GCATTAGAAGAGTAGTGACACAAAAAGGGATTTTATCAAAAAATGAATAAAGGAAAACATAAAATTAGGATGTATGATGATCAAAAACAAACTAATTGAGGAAAACCTGGAATACTCAATGATGAAAATAATTTATTGTAAAGATAAAGAACATAAAATCTCTGTGAGGTGACTGTAGACCATGCTGGGCATCAAAGGGTTAAAGTGGGCGTGTCTGGTCTGATGGGGGTCCAGATCAAACCAGAGGAATGAATCACCATGGAGACAGACTGAGGTAGGACTGTTACAGGAGGTTATCAGCCTGAACCATCCAGGACCCCCAACCCCCCAACCTAACCCCCATCAAACCCCCCAACCTGACCCCCAACCCTAAACCCTAACCCCCATTCATCAGATCTGACACACGACGGACTCCCGACATTAATTACCCGAATTCCTAATCCCCCAATTTAGAGACAGAGAGAGAGAGGAGGGGTCCTGAGGGACAGATACACTGTAAAAAAAAAAAAACCTGTTGTTTTTATGGTAAAAACCAGCAGAACTTTACCGTAATAAACACGGTGCAACTTTTTCTAATATTACGGTAAAATGATATTAACACTGTTGATTTCATGTTTCAGATTGACATTTTATTCCATATTTTACTGTATAAATAAAAAGTTTTTCCATCAAAAGAAACGCTGTTCTGCCATATAATTGACAAGAAAATACTTTATAAATACTTTATAAATTAAAGATTTTACCATTAAATATGACAGTATATTTCTGTTAGAGATATGGTGTTTAGTACATTTCAATCCTGATATTTTTGGGGTAATTGTGTCATTGTGACATCATGTTATTTCTGCATTATTTTACATGAAAATGTTATATGTCAACAGCAAAACTGTGTGTTTTCTACAGTTTATGACAGTAAAAGTTAAAGTGTTGTGCTATTCTTAGATTTACGGTAATTAAAAGTCTCCAGTACGGTGATATAGAATTTTTATTTCACGCCCTATTTCTGATGCAATTTGACAGTTTTTTTTACTGTCATTTCTAAACATATTTTTACAGTGTATTTTACCGTATAAATAAAAAGTTTTTCCATGAAAAGAAACGCTGTTCTGCCATATAATTGACCAGAAAATACTTTATAAATGCTGCATAAATTATAGATTTTACCATTAAATATTACAGTATATTTCTGTTAGAGATATGGTGTTTAGTACATTTAACAGTTGGCTTGTATATTTAAAAGCCCTTTGAGGCAAAGCAGTGATTTGTGATTTCGATCTAAATAAATAAAACTGACTTGACTTTATATATATTTCAGTATATTTTTTGTAAACTGTAAAAAATCCTGTTTTGGCTGATTTTTACATGTTACTGAAACTGAATTAACTCATTTATCATTTTCTTTCTTTTACTGTCGTGGTTTAGCAGTTTTTCACCGTAAATCATTTTTTACAGTGTTCAGTCAAATAAATGATTAGTAAAACAACTTAACATAATAATTTGGACATTTAAACACATCCAGACAAGTTCAATTACTGATGTCTGCAATAAACACATCAAACACTTTAGATTCACTGAAGAACCAGTTTATTTTAAACGGTTCGATCCATTAATTCATTAAATCATTAAATCATTAATTTATTAAATCATTAATGTTCCACCAAACTGAACGTCTAATATCTGATTATCGGCTGACATGGAGCTTCAGCTTTCATATGTTTTAGGTGACAAAAATACTAATATATGTCTGTACTATAACGATGAAGCACTCATCATAATAACTCTTTATTATTTCATGTTTCTGGTAGAAACATGCAGCTTTCCCTTCACAAAGATTCTGATTAGAAGTCAGACATAATTAAAATGAAGCGTTCTTGGTGTTAAATCTTTAAATCTCTCTCCTCGTTTCTTCAGAACATTTATGTCTAAATGCTCATGACTAAAAATATAAATATATTTTAACTGTTACAACTATTACTGTTGTTTCTTCTCCTGCTTGTATTTATGTATAATATGACATATATTTATATAGGGCGACACACATATATAGCCTATTATTTTATATTTATTTATTATATCTATTTAATTTATGTACATAAATAAAAACGGCTACTGATTCTTTTCCTGCTTGTGTCATATATATATGCTATATATTACAGTAAAACTGTCAAAATACATCAGAAATAGGGCGTAAAATTAAAAATTGTATATCACCGTAGTAGACACTTTTAATCACCGTAAATCAAAGAATCGCATAAAACTGTCATAAACTGTAAAAACAAACAGTTTTACCGTAAAAATATAACATTTAGATGTAAAGTTAATGGAGAAATATCATGATGTGTGAATGAATGATACAATTACCCTAAAAATAACGGGAATATTCAGTCTGTGAGAGAAATATATCCTATTATTTTCTTTTTCTATTTGTTTAGACATTGAGAAAAAACATCTATAATTGAATTCCCCTTGAGTGAAATGAAAAGATGAATATGAATATAATGAGAATAAAGATTTTCTGGTTCCTGACGTGTTTGGCTGCTATTATTACTTCAAGATGTTAAATCTGATTTATGATGTTAAATTTAAATGTATAATAATATTGAGTGATATTCAGAAGCAGTTACTGTAATAAATGAGATTAAAGTGAGACTGTTGAACCATCAGACAGAAATAATTGATCAGCGGATCAATAACATGTGATCAGACTCATTAACAGGTGAGAAGAGCTCTGATTGTTGTTCTCTTTGTGGATTCAACAACAACAACAATAACAACAACAACATGTTGTGTTGCTGCCGGATTCATTAACACATTAAAGGCTGTTTATCGGTTTGTGTATTGATCCTTTAGAGACTCTGAATCAATCACGTGGAGCTCTGCACTGTAAAAAATAAAAAATAAAAAATAAAAAATGTTTCATTTACAGTCAAATCAGCTGTTGTCGCCAGAACTTCACCGTAAATATGTAAATGTAAATATCAGCAAAAACTGTAATTTATACTGAATAATCCCGATATTTTTAGGATAATTGTGTCATTCAGGTATTTCTACATTAATTGTACATGAAAATGTTATATTTTTATGGTAAAACTGTGTTTTCTACAGTTTATGACAGCAGAATTTAAAGTTTTATGCTATTCTTTGATTTACGGTAATTAAAAGTGTCTATTACGGTGATATATATATATATATATATATATATATATACAATGTTTAATTTTACGATCTATTTCTGATGTATTTGACAGTTTAACTGTAATTTCTACAAACATTTTTTTTTCTCAGAGTCTCATCTCGACCTCTCTGTCTCCAAACAACAACCAACAATAAGTCAATAAATATCCAAAAGTCCAAAGTCCAAACAGGATTTTGCGTTTTTTTAATATGTGAAATCTCTTAAATGAGAGCAAAGATCAAACTTAATGTTCACAGTATGATTATAAGATTTAATATTTTAATAACAGACTCAGCTGCTGTTTAAACCTGATGTTTTCATACATAAAATGTGCTCTACTGATATCGGCTCATGTTTTATGTCTCTTTTTCTTTCAGAATAATAATAATAATAATAATACATTTCACGGTTGATTTCAGTATTTTAAATTAATTTAAATGGTCAACATGTAAAAAACAAACTATAAACCCGATTCCAGAGTAGCTGGGAAATAAAATCACAATGAGTCTCTATGGACTGTTAATAATAATAATAATAATAATAATAATAACAATAACAATAACAATAATAATAATAATAATAATAATAATAATAATATATAATAACCTGTTTAATTTACGGTAAAATACCGGCAGCTGTGGTTGCCAGAACTTATCCGTAAAAAATGCAGTAAAACCCATTTAAATGTAAATATCAGCAAAACCTGTAATTTATACTGAATATTCCCGTTATTTTTTAGGGTAATTGTGTCATTCATTCACACATCATGGTATTCATCCATTCATTTTACATGAAAATATTATTTTTTTACAGCAGAACTGTGTGTTTCCTTCAGTTTATGACAGTAAAAGTAAAAGTTTTGTGCTATTCTTTGATTTACGGTAATTAAAAGTGTCTAATACTGTGATATACAGGCCTCATTTTTCATTTTATGACCTATTTCTGACGTAATTTGACATTTCTTGACTGTAATTTCTTAACTTATTTATTATTATTTTTTACAGTATACTGGACATATTGAATTCATCGCTACTGTTGGTTCTAGTTTATAGTATAGTATATTTATAGTGTTCCGGCCTGCTCACCCAGACTGGACCTCCTCCCGGACAGGCCTCCGTGGCGGCCCTGCAGGCTGATCACGCCGCTCTCGAAGGGCCCCGGGGTCCAGGAGGACGTGGCCATCTCGGGGCTCATGTAGGCGGAGTAGGGCCCGGAGGAGTAGGAGCCCCCCACGGAGCGCACCAGGGCGCCTCCGTACTGCTCCGCGGCCCGGGAGCTGTTCCCGAGGACCAGCGGGCTCTGGTAGGCCGGCTCCCGGCCCGGGGCCCCGCCGCCCGGCGGGCTGTGGGAGTAGAAGCCGTGCGGAGGGTGCGGGCTGCTGGGGGAGAAGCAGGAACTGTCCCCGGAGGTCTGGGGCCAGCCGTGGGGCCCGCCCAGCCCGGGGCTCTGGTGGGCCGAGTCGCAGGTCTGCAGGTAGGGCAGCATGGCCGGGACCCGGGGGGTCGGCACGTAGACCGGGGAGCTGGCCGCCGGGTGCAGGTAGGTCCCGGGGTCGTGGTGGTACGGGGACCCGCTGGAGGACAGGGACAGACTCTGGTACATCTTACTGGTCCCACTGGTCCCGGTCCTCTGGAGATAGTCCTGTCCCCCTTCTGACAGAGAAACCACTGAGGAACTCCTGGAATAATCAGAGAGAGTTTCAATAAAACAGATTAAAGATTCACTTTTATAATAATTCATTAATATCATTTCATCAAGTTTTATTGTGTGAAAAACAACAATCTCATTCTTTCTGTGGTTTGATTTTGTTGTTGTCAGTTTATTTTATTTGATGTGTTTTATTTCTGTTGTACAGCATCTTGTAACTCGTTTTTTTTAAAGGTGCTATATAAATAAAGTTATTATTATTAATAATAATATTATTAAATAAAAACATATTTGGTAGAACTGAATGAACAGTCACATGTAAAATAAAGTGTAATCCTGTTTCTCTGTGACTGACATGGAACGGATTAAATTATGTTATAATAATAATAATAATAATAATAATAATAATAATAATAATAATAATAATAATAATAATGTGTCCCTGCAGGTATCAGAGACCTCCTGCAGCCCCGCAGAGTCTCATTAAATCATTATATCATTAAATCATTAAATCAGAAGGGAAACCACATCAAACACAGCAGATAGCTTCAATATCCAGCAGGAATATTTTCTATCAATAGTCAGATTATGATAATAATAATAATAATAATAACTCTGGTTTAATAAGAGGAACAGCTCTCAGTGTTTATCTCACCAGATAAGGAGGCCCGAGATAAAGAGTCCGCTCCTCGAGAGTCCAGGACTCAGAGCAGCGGGACAGACTTAGTTACAGACAGACAGACAGACAAGCAGACAGACAGGAGGACAGACAGACAGACAGACAGACAGACAGGAGGACAGACAGGATGGGATAGCGGAGCGTCTCCAAATAGTTTGACGCGTAAAGTTTAACCGTCTCCAAATAGTTTAACGCACCGATCGGAGCTGATGGAGGTTTTTGGTCCAGGGGGACAGACAGACAGACAGACAAACAGACAGGAGGACAGACAGACAGACAGGAGGACAGACAGACAGACAGACAGACAGGCAGGAGGGGACAGAGACAGGAGGGGACAGCGCGCAGCGGAACGTCTCCAAATAGTTTGACGCGTAAAGTTTTGCGCACCGATCGGAGCTGATGGAGGTTTTCCAGGGGGACAGCAGAGAGTCCAGGGGGACAGCAGAGAGTCCAGGGGGACAGCAGAGAGTCCAGGAGGACAGCAGAGAGTCCAGGGGGGACAGCAGAGAGTCCAGGGGGACAGCAGAGAGTCCAGGGGGGACAGCAGAGAGTCCAGGAGGACAGCAGAGAGTCCAGGGGGACAGCAGAGAGTCCAGGGGGGACAGCAGAGAGTCCAGGGGGGACAGCAGAGAGTCCAGGAGGACAGCAGAGAGTCCAGGAGGACAGCAGAGTCTCTTCCTACCGGAGGATCTCCAGATGTTCCTGCGCTGATAAGTGCTGATATGAGACTGATCCTGTTCGCTCCTACAGGAAAATATGTAGCGAGAGAAACACGTGACGAGGTCCGCCGCTCCGAGGTAGGAGGAGGAGGAGGAGGAGGAGGAGGAGAGGAGAGGAGAGGGACTAGACCTGAGACCTGAGGGTCTAGACTTGAGGGGTGCAAGAGTAG
>NC_081521.1:992334-997334 GCF_030273125.1 Centropristis striata | reverse complement strand
GGTTGGCTGACTGGCTGACTGACTGGTTGGCTGACTGGCTGACTGACTGACTGACTGACTGACTGGCTGGCTGACTGGCTGACTGACTGGTTGGCTGACTGGCTGACTGACTGACTGACTGACTGGCTGGCTGACTGACTGACTGACTGGCTGGTTGGTTGGTTGGCTGACTGACTGACTGACTGACTGACTGGTTGGCTGACTGGCTGACTGGCTGACTGACTGACTGACTGACTGGCTGGCTGACTGGCTGGTTGGTTGGTTGGCTGACTGACTGACTGACTGACTGACTGGTTGGCTGGTTGGCTGACTGACTGACTGACTGACTGGCTGGTTGGTTGGCTGGCTGACTGACTGGCTGTTGGGGAATGTGTAGTAGGAGTCAGTGTAATCTCTGGATGCAGACAGACTGGCTCCTGTCTGTCTGCTCTCTGTCTCTGTTTCATTCCAGCCTGTCAGACTCTATCTGGACTCTGAGTGCTGCAGGTTCAGGACCAGGACACACCAGGGCCATATATATATATATATATATATATATAGTTATTTTTTAAGTTTGCTGTTGTGTTGTTTTGATGTTTTGATAAAATGTTATGTTGTGATGTTGTATTTTTTTAAATTGTATCGTGTTTGTATATTCATTTTTGTATATTGTACATGTTTTTTGTTTGTTGTTTTTTTGTTTCTTGTTTGTTTTTTGTTTTTTTCGTAATTCTCTGCTTTTTTACATCATGGCCAGGGGACTACAGATGAAAACTAGCCTTCTGGCTAACTCTGGCTTTTTTAATCATGTGTAATCATGTGTTTTTATGAAATTGCACTGTCCTCTTTTAAATAAACTAATAATAATAATCAAGTCTTCCATTGTGAATTAGCTAGCTAGCTCCCACCGGATGCTAACACTGAATTGAAGAGCCTGAAGAGCTCTTTTCCTCCTCAGATGTTTCTACGTTTGTTGCTGAAGCCTTGATTGATTGATAATTGTTCTTTCAGAATACATCAATAATCAATAGATGAAACCTGTCGGTCCAGCCGGCGGCTGTCTCCTCCTCTGGCTGCACCTCCTCATGTTGACCACAGTTACTCCTCATTACTCTACTTCATCTTCTCAGACCCAAACTATGATGAAGAGTTAAACTGAGTGTGAAACATCTTCCCCATAGACCCATAACAGATAATTAACTGGTGGTTCAGTCACAACCAGAGATCAGCTGTCAGCTCCTCAGCTGGCAGAGGGAGGAGACAGCCGCCATCTTTATCTCTTTATCTCTTTATGTCTGTAGAGACCCCAGGTGGCTTTTCTGAGCTTGTGTGCATATTGTGTGTGTTTGACTTGTGTTGCTATCTGTGGTGATTTTTATGTTTAGTGTTCATTGTCCTTTAGAGTGGCACTGATCCATGAGGGGGTCAAAGGTCAAACAGCTCCAACAGGCTGCAGAAGACGAGGCGGGTGTATCTCCTGTGTAGAGCTGTGGCATAAATTCACTGAGCATAATTAACAAATACATAATTTAATGTAATAAATAGATTCATAATTATTTGATGTAAGGTTAAAATGTAATTCATAAGTTAAGATAGAAGCATCTGCTGTCTTATAAAAAAGCCATAAGTCAATTATTTTGAAGTTTACATTTTATTTTGTATTCTGGTGGAACAAAGTTTTTGTTTTTTAAGTAAATGTGCAGAAAGAGCTAACTCTCACTGCTAATAAGCTGAATGGAAAGCTAACATGTGGAGATGATGGTTGAATAATAATAATAATGATAATAATAATAATTAATAAATGAACTTTGAAAGACTGTGAAGACTTTAAGAAACTATTTTTCATGACAAGCGAACAAACGAGCTACACGTTTAATTCATCTCACGTTGTTGTTAAGTTTATTTTGCATATGAAATTATGTAATTTAATTTCTTTAATTTGCACTTGATTTCATGCATGAGTTCATGCAGTTTCATGCAGTTAATGCAGTTTGATGCAGTTCTTCCAGCTTGAGAAGAGAGAAATGAATGAGAAAGATAAATATTCTCAATAAACGCTCGTCATAAAGAGCCGATCTGTGTTGTCGTTGTTAAAAGAGCTTCAACTGGCAGAGTTACACTTCTCTTTTCACACTCTGAATATTAATCTGCAGGTTTTGTATAAAAACCCTCATCTTTCCGTCTCCTAACTCTGATCCTGAAGCAGCTCTACAACAATATAACACATAAAACTTACAACGTGTTAAATCCTCCTAAACAAATAAACAGATAAACAGACTCAGTGGAAATACCACAAGAATAAAAGAAGATGAGGATTGTTGCTCTTCCACATAACAAAACAGAAGAGCCACCAAAATAAAAGTCACCTCTTCAAAATAAAAGTTCTTCAATTTCTCCTAACTGTTACATGACAACATGTTTGAGGTGAGATTAACAGTTAACTGTGTGTTTCCACCTGCTCACATACTTTAAGGTACAAAAAACACATTTTTATCATGGTGGCCGTCTAATATATATTTATTATATATATATATATATATATTATTATATATTTATCATATGATCTCTGAACAGAATCAGCTGTGATTGTTGGAGGAATGAGTGTAACAGCAACAAATCATTCACTGTCAAATTAATCTGTTTAATTTACGGTAAAACACCGTCAGCTGTGGTCGCCAGAACTTAAAATATACAGTGAGTGGGTTTTCTACTGTAAATTTAAATGTAAATATCTACAAAAAAACTGTAATTTGGTCTGAATATTCCCGTTATTTTAGGGTCATTGTGTCATCATGGTATTTCTCCATTACCTTTACCTGAAAAAGTTATATTTTACAGCAAAACTGTGTGTTTCCTACCGTTCAAAACAGCAAAAGTAAAAAATTTTATTATTCCTTGATTTAAAAGTGTCTACTACGGTGATAAACTATTTTTAATTTTACGCCCTATTTCTGATGTCATTTGACAGAGTTTTAATGTAACATTTTTTCCTGTCGGTTCATTCAAAGTTTCTGAATATAAGGTGATTGCATTTCTCTGTGGATTTAGTGTTTCCATACTTGAGGATTTAAAACCTGTTTTTATTATTTGGCTTTCAGCCACATGAGACTCTGCTCTTGTTTTACTGTTTTATAGTTTGCTTTTAATTATTGTTTTTTTAAAAAGCAATGGAACTATTTATTTTAGTATTATTTCCTGTTTTATTTATTGTTATTGTTATTGTTTGTTTGTTTATCTACAGCACTTTGTTGCAGCTGTGGTTGTTTTAAAGTGTTTTACAAATAAAGTTGAGTTGAGTGTTTTCCAGACAAACAATGTCTGTAACAGCACAGGAAGCTTCCCTAATAATATAATATATAATATATAACATATAATATGTAATATATATATATATATATATATATATATATATATATAATGCATTAATGTAGTTATTAATATTATAGGTTATACATAAACACACAGACAGAACTATGGGCATTCAGACATTCAGACACACACACACACACACGCAGACAGGAACACATATTGATTTACACATGTTGTTTATTAACGTTACTTTTATTGAATATTAATATTAATAATAATTAATAATGTTAATTTAGATGGTGTTTGTTGTTGTGCTGCCTTATAAATAAAGGTTTGTTCCTCTCTGTCAAACATTCTGACCTGATGAAGATGTCAATAATAATAATAATAATAATAATAATAATAATAATAATAATAATAATTGTCAATAATAATAAACTGTCTGTGAGTCATTCAGGCCTTTTCTCTTCTTCTTCGCTGGTGTTTTGATGTTTGTATGATAATAATAATAAAGTCTGTTAGTCTCAGACAGAGAACAGTCATCAGACTGAATGCTGAGGAAAGATTTAATCAAAGTGTTTTAATGTTGTTTAACCATTGAACATAAAGACGGTGAAGGGTTAATGTAGCAGCAGCTGCAGTACCTGGAGGCTCCAGCAGGGGGCAGGATGGACCTTCTCCTGCGGGTCTGTGTCAGCTCGCTGCACTGCGTCTCCAGCTGACTGCAGTCAGGACTCCTCTGGACTCCATGTTCCCACTGGGCATCTACTGCTACAGGAACAACCAGTAAAACCAGTCCAAGCTGCAGAGAAACATCTGGAGGGAAATCATCAAACATCAGCTTCTGGAAATAAAGAGCTAACCCATAAGAACCTATGGTGACAAACACTTTAAATGTTCTATAATCAGCTTTTATATTTTTACACTTTATATTCAGCTTTATGCTTCACTTTAACTCATTAAATCCCAAAGAGAGACTGTTTGACTGTTTGACTGTTTGACTGTGTGACTGTGTGACTGTGACAGGAAGTGACTTCTCCATAATGTGGCTGTGACTGGAAACAGAAATGTGAAAAAGTACACATCAGGCTTTTAACCTAAAAATCAAAAACCTGATGTGATGTATCATATAAAATGGCTCAATTATTTCACTATTTAAATAATTTTAAATTGATATAATCTCTGCTGTTCAATTTAAAGTATATTTGACCAAATATAAACAAAAAATAATCCTATCCTGTCACAGTTTTGATAAATGTTGTGGAGAAGAAAAAGGCTAATTTGTGTTGCTGTAAGCAGCATCGTTTATTTATTTTAAAATAAGAGATATTATAAACATAAATTCCATAAACGCCCAATGTAACGTACCTGACACATCACAGATCTTTGACATTTAGGGGTAGTATTCACTTTAAGAACATCATAAATGTGATCTATGTGGTTTATCCCCCTTAATGTTCCTTCAAGGATAAATAGGTTCTTATAGGTTAAAACTCACAGTTTAAAGCGTTTGTCAGGTACTTTTAAAAAATTATTTTAAAAATGATTATGAGGGCCGAGCGTGGACCAGAACCCTGCTGGAACTGAAGGATAAATGATCTAACACTTCTAAATCTAAAGTTTTTTTTATCTTGTAAGAACCAAATAATCATCAGGTCACTCTGCTCGGCCAGTTCATCACTGCTGGCAGCTTTACTTTATCTGGTTTTAAG
>NC_081521.1:979834-989834 GCF_030273125.1 Centropristis striata | reverse complement strand
GGGCCGGGTCGCGGGGGCGGCAGATTAATTCCAGACGTCCCTCTCCCCAGCCACAACGTCCAGCTCCTCCTGGACCCCGAGGTGTTCCCAGGCCAGGAGAGAGATATAATCCCTCCACCGTGTTCCGGGTGGATCCTTACCAGATGCCCAAACCAAACCGCCTTGTTCCACGGCCAGGACGGAAGCCGCCTTGTTCCTCCTGAATCTGAGGTTCCACAATCATCCAGAGCCTCCTTTCCAGCACCCTGGAGTAGACTTTCCCGGGGAGGCTGAGCAGTGTGATTCCACGGTAATTGGAACACACCCTCCGGTCCCTTTTTAAAATGGGAACCACCACCCCGGTCTGCCACTCCACTGGCACTGTCCCAGACCTCCACGAGACACTGAAGAGGCGTGTCAGCCATGACAGCCCAACAGAGTCCAGAGCCTTCAGCATCTCAGGGAGGATCTCATCCAACCCTGGCGCCTTGCCGCTGGGCAGCTTTTTAACTACCTCAGTGACTTCTGCCAGGGATACTGATGAGTCTTCAGACTCTGCCTCCTCCACAGAGGACGTGTTGGCTGGTTGCACCGACGGCCTTCAGGCCACAGCTCCTACCAGCCGCATCAACAACTGAGGCTTTGAACATGTTGAACATGTTGAACATGTTGAACATGTCGAACATGGCCCATTCTGACTCCATGTCCCCAGCCTCACCCAGGATGCTGGAGAAATTCTTCCGGAGGTGTGAGTTGAAGACCCTGCAGACAGGGGCCTCTGCTAGACGTTCCCAGTTCACCCTCACTACACGTTTGGGTTGCCAGGTCTGTCCAGCAGCCTCCCCCACCACCTGATCCACCTCACCACCAGGAGGTGATCAGCTGACAGAAGAACTATAGAGTCCCCAGGTGGTTCCTCTTCCAGGACACCACCCAGAGACTCCAAGAAGGCCGGGTACTCTGAACTGCTGTTCGGTGTATCAGCACAGACCTGGGCAACTCCAGACGTTCCACGTCCCCAGAGCTGCTGGAGCCAGGGGTCAGGGGTCAGCACGCCCAGGTACCCGCCCGGGCCCCGTGGACGAAGGCCACCCGACGCTCGCCTGCATGCTCCCCTCCCGGGTCTGGCTCCAGGAGGGGCCCCGGTGTACCCGTACCGGGCGAGGTACTCGGTTGTTCGTGTTCCCGTTTTTTATAAGGGTCTTTGAATCGCTCATAGTCTGGCCCCTCCCCAGACATTCTTAAAATATCAATAAAATATCAGACAATAAAAAAAAAATGTAATATTGATGAATCTTGAATGAGCCTTTGTTATCTTTGTGCGTGGCTCTTTTCATAGAAAGGTCAGAGGTCAGGATCAGGACCAAACTTCTCTGAGATTCTGCAGCTCCTCCTTACTTGAATCTACTAACTCAGGCTGAACAACAAAGCTAATTCTGTTAGCTCCAATCAATCTCTGAACTATACCAGAACTTACACTGTGTTTGTGTATTTGTGTTGCAACAAGATAAACAACTCAGAGCCAGAATCCAAATGACACATGTAATGTTTAGCTTAGCAAGCAGCGATGAACTGGCCCGAGCAGAGTGACCTGATGATTATTAGTTTTTTACCAAGATAAAAAAAACTTTAGATCTAGAAGTGTTAGATAATTTATCTTGTTTTAAGAGTTAATTTCCCATTTTTTAAGCGTTCAACATGCTTATTTCTAGATTTAATAATCTTAATTTAAGAAATCTTGTCAAGTGAAATTATTTCCCTCAGATTTAGTGTTTTTATCTGGTTTTAAACACACCTTTTTTGCAGTGTACTGTTGCTTTATGGACTACATCTGTAGCTTTTATTTCCAGCAAATTATATAATTTAAAATCAGACCTTGTTGAGCCTATAACTTCTCTCTCATCAGCCAGAGTTAGTCGAGCTGGTTTGGTGCAGCATGCAGCGTTGGTACAGCATAAAGACAGACATTATTACACAATCAGACATAATCACATGATTCCTGACAATGAAAAGTTTGATGCAGGAATAAAAAGCAGTGATCCTTGTTAGGATCAATGCTCTGCTTTGGGTCAGTTAAAGACGGAGAGAATCAGACGAGGACGGTGGAGAGGAGGAAACAGAATAAAGAACACATGAACGCAGGAGATGAAGATGAGTGTGTGTGTGTGTGTGTGTGTGTGTGTGTGTGTGTGTGGCATGAGTTACTAAATTCACACTCGCTAATTAAACTATTAATTGAATAAATGGAGAATCTTGTTGTGATCTCCATCTCACTGGGCCATGAAATGACTGACTATGCTGCATGTGTGTGTGTGTGTTTCAGAAAATGTGCCCTTGCATGCATTTACTTGTGTGAAACCTCTGTGTGTGTGTGTGTGTGTGTGTGTGTGAGAGAGAGAGAGAGTGTGTGTGAGTGTGTGTGTGTGTGTGTGTGTGAGAGAGAGAGAGAGTGTGTGTGAGTGTGTGTGTGTGTGTGTGTGTGTGTGTGTGTGTGCCACAACAGAGTGACAGTGCGCCCAGTAAGCACATTTCCAGCAGGCTAATTAAAGCTCCCCTGAATAAAGCCGGCCTTATTAACATCTCAACACACCACTAAAGCTGCACCAGGATCAATGCTCTTCATTAGGGCCAGACCCAATACTGCTGCTGCTGCCCCCCTTCACACAAGACCACAGACCACAGACCAGATCAGGACTGGAGGGGAATACTGCAGCGCTAGGGGAAATACAGAGAGAGAGCTGTTCGCCTATACACACTACTAATACTGACCATCCAGCTGCTGGCAAACTGCTCCGCTATCACACCACGGATTACATTTGTGACTTATTACAATATTGAAAGTTGAAGATTTTCACTCCCCCACAAACGTAATAAGTCCCTACAAACGTAATAATTATTACATTTGTTGGAAATCTCATGTTACGTTTGTAGTAGCAGCGGCTATTACGTTTGTGGAAAATGTATTACGTTCGTGGGATTATTACATTAAAAACTGCAGATTTTTTTTACGTTTGTGGTTTATTCCATTCGCGGGCGTTACACCCTTCCTCTCCCTCTCTTCCTCCTCCTCCTCCTCGTCTCAGCCTCTTCAGGTCAGTCTTTGAGGCTTGTTCAAAGCTGCTGCAGTGTTTCCTCTGACCTGCTGACTCTCCCAGAGATCAGAGTACCACTGGCTCTGCTGCTGCTTCCACCTCTCTCCATCAATTAATAATACTCTCCCATGGGAGCGAGAGCTTGTGTACATAAGCAGCTCACGCTCCCATACAAACTAGATGTATTTTTTCTCTTCCCACTGTACATAAAATTAGTAATTCATTTGTAGGGAGAGCAGATTTACCGACATGCAGCAGGAACATATTTCCTGGTTCCCCCGAGGCGTCGTTGCTGACTCGTGTCATATTTACTGTGTAATTGATTTTTAAACACACTCGTCTCTCTCCAGTCTTGCACTACTTTTTTTTCCCGCTTGCCCACAGCGACTGATCCTTCCAATCTGAGTGTGTACTATATTCATCTCTTCATTATAAACATCATCATCTCTGCATTTCTGTCTTTCATTATATATTGGCTTCTCTTCAGCCTCCCTACGATGTGACAAGGACACCTTATGGGAGGCTGGAGAGGAAGATGGAGGCATTAACTAGATGATAAGTTAGGTCTTATCTCAAGTTATCTTGAGGGGGATAAACTTCATGGCAATCTTTCCAATAGATGTTGAGAAATTTCATTAAAAGCGCAATGTGAACCCCCTGGTGATGAGCAAAAGTCAGGAGCTCACCAACATTTTTAGGGATTCATCTTCTGGGAATGTCTGTACAAAACTTCATGGCAGACCATTAAATAGTTGCTTAAATATCTCAGTGTGTACCCAGTGGAGCTGAGGCCAGAGAAGCACCGTGATGCCTTATTAAAACAGTGGACGGTTACCAGTTGGTTTGTTGACTCCCACTCAGTGGCATTTTGACCGTCATCAGGTTGGATTATTTTTTTCAACCAATATTTATGCAAAAACATTTCATAAGCTGGAATGACGTTATGTCATCAGCTAGCTTACCAAGTGACAACCGTTATTTAAAATAAACAGCTGCCTCCTTTTGTTTTTTAGTCCAACCAAACTGCCAGAAAACAGCAGCAAAAATGCTAAATTTGATGTAGTGAAAACACAGACTGCTGCACGGACAATAACTTAGAGTAGAGTAGAATAGAATAGAATAGAATAGAATAGAATAGGATAGAATAGCCTTTATTGTCATTGTACATAGCACAACAAAATTAGAGTGCAACTCCTATAGTGCATAAAACAAATTAAGAACAACAACACACAAACATTTAAGGACAATAAGGCATAGAGGTATAAAAGGTATAAAATATCCATTCAATTCAACTGTATTTGGCCATGCATACAAATACTAGGAATTTGAATTGGTCTTGTCCATGCAGGCAACACACAGTAAAACAGAAAGACAAAGACACCATCCAAGGACAAACAGTACCATTATGAGCAATAAATTAATAGGAATGGAGATAGTGCAGTGTTAAATGAAATTAAAGGGCAATGGAGTCCAAGATCACAACAAGAATAAATAATTGAATGGCTTAAAAATATTATAAATAGCTCTGTATGTAAAAGAGGAGAATGGGGAGGAGTGGTAGCATGTAGAAGTAAGTTATTAGATAATATGAATATAAATATATTGCTCTATAATATCATTGCACTTAGACGGTAAAGAACAGGATGTAGCAGATACAGAAAGCGGATGAAGGTTGTGTTTGGATCTATTTTTATTTTTTCTGGTGGTGATAGCTCGAGGAAACAATGTTAAAAAAACTAAGGAACTGATGATAGACTTCAGGACGAAGCAGAAGGACCATCAGCCGCTGGACATTAACGGTGACAGAGTGAAGAGAGGCTCCAGTTTCAGCTTCCTGGACATCCACATCTCCCAAGATCTCACATGGACAATCTTATTAAAAAGTCCTTCCTGAGAACTGTTGGGACGGTTCATCTGTCACAGCAGCATCTGGAGTCTTTCTACTGCTGCTCCACTGAGACGGTCCTGACCTACGGGGTCCTGGAAACAGGCCTGCAGTGAACAAAAAGAGTCATAAAAACAGCAGCAGAAATCACCAACACACAGCTACACACTCTGGAAGACATTTACACCTGATGGGACACATCACAAACCACTGATACCAGCCAGAACATCAACTGGTTCAAGTTCTCCCTCAGGAGGAACATACAGATCCACCAGATGAACAACTTCTATCCAAAAACAATCACTGCACTGAAATAATAGATAGATGGATGGATGGATGGATGGATGGATGGATGGATGGGTAGATACAAACTTCCACATGGCCAAAGATGCTCTTATGGCTTTAAGTGATGCCGCCTGGCTGCATACCCAATCCAATTCACACACTTTAGCCTCACCGAATGCAGCAGATTTCCTCCTGGAAACACTCGTCTAAACAAGGAATAAAAAGTGAAGACGAAACGCCACTTTAGGTCTTCTGTTCAGACCCTCATCATGTTCACAGAGCCTATATCTTACAGATGAGAAGGGAGAAGTGCTCGAAAAGAAAGGAAAGAGAAAGGAAAGTGAAAAAGCAGATAGGAAGATGAGAGATACACTAATGATGAGAGTAAAAGAAGCAGGTAGAAGTGAGCAGAGGACGAGTGGTCACCAGAAGAGTGAGCCGAGAGCAGAGAGCGAGGCCCTGCTTCCTACAGCTCCTCTAATCAATCCATGGATGCATTGTAAAATCAATGCTCTGTATAATTAGGGCAATCCAAGGGTAAAAAAACACCCTGCTCTGCATTTTGCCTCCGTCTGCACTCAGTCTTTGCTTTCTCCTGTAATAATGCCTTCATCGTAAATGGCTTCAGGTCACAGTTACATTACTCCAAATTGGTTGGAATAATTGCAGGAACCTCGAGGTCCTTGCTACATTACACAAAGTACAATAGCCTCAAAGGTAACAATGTGCCCTGATAAACTTTAGCAAAGTCCATTCTTTTAAACAGTCTGATGGTATTTTCTAATAGTTTTAGCCCTGCTCTGCCTCGGCTGAGCCACAATCAATAAGCTTTAACAAACCCACTCATCTTGTCTTTCCTCTTCCCACCACTGGCTAGTCGGACCTCCACCAGAGGACCCACACATCATTTTAAATTCCTTTATTGGAGATGGTCATGACACTTACATAATTAAAATAATGTACCAAAGTGGTGAGCTGACGGCTCAGTGGATCTGAGGCCAGAGAAGCACCACAATACCTTATTAAAACAGTGGACGGTTACCAATTGATTTGTAGACGAAAACAGTCAATGGCATTTTGGCCGTCACTAACTCGGCTTATGTCCGTCGACATGTTGGATTATTTTTCTCACGCAAAAAAAGCTCTCTTTGGATCTAGCTGTAGACAGAGTTCTAGATAGTTTAGAGACAAAGTTTATTTTAAAAGAGCGACGTTTGGCTTTACACTCCTTTATCACCACCAAAAAGGATCTTTTAGCCTTGCTGAGAAACAGGACTTAATCTACCAACTAGCCCTGTTAGTGGCTAAGCTAACGGGGTTTAGACAGACCCCGGTCGTTGTGGTCGTCTTGACATTGATCGCCTTGATGGAGGAAATATATCTGTCTGGAGAGTGTTCATATGTGGAGTGTCCTTCTTCCTTCATACATCTTTCTGGACAAACGGCAATAATCGCTGGGCGTCATCGTGTAAACATCAGTCGTCTTCCTCGTTGAATTTCTGTCTCTCTACATACGTCATCTGGTATAACTGATCTGATTGGCTAAGAGCTACCTACAGACGCTAATGATAGACATTCGTAGCGCCCAATAAACGGCTCCGGAGGATCATAAACCACGCCTCCTCTACGGAGAGATGAATAGGTGGTCTCCAGACTAGATCTCATTTGTGATCTAGTCTGGTGTTAGCCAGGCTAGGGAATGTTAGGGCTAGAACAAAAAAAACCTGCTAGTGTCTTCTTGGTGTGTCTACTTGTTGTGTTTTTGTACATTATGATGGGAATTGTGTTCTACCATCATAGATGTCAGTGTCGTTGTTAATCTTCCTTCATGTCACAGTTCATTCAGCTTCTCTCTGGCTGGTCCAATCATATTTATACATACATACTGTTCATTCTGTCCACCTGCTAGACAGGTGTGTGTTCTCACTGAATGTGATGGATGGAATAACCCAGGCCCAGTATCACTCGCTGTCCCAATAATAGTCGTTTAACACCGTTTCCTGGTTCCACAACACTGAGCGCCACTGAGGCGGACACTGTTAGTCGTGACGGGGGACTGATGTCTTTCTCATTGAATACCTATGAAGTCCTCTAGATGTCCATTAATGATAGATTCTATACATAATAAAAACAGGGCCAACCCACCACTAATCCATAATGGATGGCCAGGCAGGACCTGAAACTGATCCAAAACCCTGTCTCTACCACACACACACACACACACACACACACACACACACATACATACACACACACACACACACACACATACGCCAGCACATTTGCAGAGACATGCACATAAAAACAGAGTCCTCACTCATCCCACTGTGTTTAATCTCTCTAAGTGTTTTTCCTTCTTTAACCTCCTCGTTGCTCCTCTCCTCCTCCGAGCCGACCTCCTCCTGGTTGATGTTGCTATCAGCTCCTCCCTCACATGGAGACATCGACACTCACTTCTCTGTTATGCTTCTGTCTTCTCTCCATCATAAATCCCTCCCTTTACTGCTGATGCTAGTGTCTGGGTTCGGAGATATAGCAGTAAAGCACCAAATCACTTATTAGATTAGATTGGTGCTTCGTTAGAAAACATACTGTGTTAATACTGGAGCCTTTGTTTGTTCAGGTCTCTCCCTGTGTTCTGTTCACTCTAATATGAGCTGTTGAACCACTGAGTTGTAGAGTTTGATGAGTCCCCCTGCAGGACCTGGTGGCCTCTGTTAGCTCTAACTGCTCTGTTAGGATGTGCTTCCTTTGCCTATTACCTGTGTTTTCCAGGGGCCTCATGTATCAACGCTGCGTACGCACAAAAACAATGCGTTTGTTTTTCCTGCACACAACACATGTATGAAAAGTGAACTTGCCGTGAGAATGTGTGGTGGTAAGACCTGCCTCCACCTGGAGATCACCACCTCCACCTCGCTGCAGTGGCAGTAAGTTGACTTGTCGTTGTTTTGTCGATAATCAGCGGGCGTGCTGGTGATTTTTAGTAATCTGCGTATTGATTTGTGGGAGGAGCCGGGGCGTATGTGCCTCGAACCTGAGCAACACTTGTGTAGGTCTCATGGTTCAAACGTGTGGTTAGATGGCTATCAGGATTATTAAGAAGATGGCATTTTTTTTCAATTCTAGTTTTTGTTATTTCGTTAACTATAATAACCTTGGGCCACGCCCTCTCTAAAGTCTCAGGCCACGCCCTCTCTAAAGTCTCAGGCCACGCCCTCTCTAATGTCTCAGGCCACGCCCTCTCTAAAGTCTCAGGCCACGCCCTCTCTAAAGTCTCAGGCCACGCCCCCTCTAACGTCTCAGGCCACGCCCTCTCTAAAGTCTCAGGCCACGCCCTCTCTAAAGTCCTCTCACTCTGCGTGTCTCCACTACCAGTTAGCCTCCAGAGGGATTTAGAGACTCTGGAGGTGACGTTTGGTTTTCGCCGTTGCTAACTGTGCACAACGTCAACAGCTGATCATAAACAAACCAGCATGGCTGGTGCTTGTTGTAAACAAACAGAGATCGCTAAGTGAACACCTCCTGCAGCAGCAGCACATACACACTGTACTGCTACAGAGCTAGCTGTTAGCCTGTTAGCACACACACACTGTACTGCTACAGAGCTAACTGTTAGCCTGTTAGCACATACACACTGTACTGCTACAGAGCTAACTGTTAACTGTTAGCAATTAGCAGACTGGACGCTAAGGGGTTAACATCCCCTCTGGCTCCGCAGCTGGGAGAGACTGCTGCAGGAGGACTGTGCCGCTTCCACTTGTTCTTACTCTTCTTAACGAGCCTCTGGCCCGGCAGCTCGTTAAGAAGAGTTATATTTAAGTTATGTACTTATTATGTATGCATATGTCCTTGTTTATTGATATAGATTGTTGGAATAAAGTGTCCTTGTGGAGACAGGCAGGAATCTGCAGCATGACGACGGGTAATGAGGATGGATGGATCACTGCAGAGACCGAAGGGAGGGGGAGGAGGAGGAGGAGGAGGAGGAGGAGGAGGGAAGTGGATATGTGGTCAGTAAAGGAGTGTTGAGGAGCAGAGGATGGTAGTGAGGCCTGCAGCCTGAGGGGAACACGGCATCTATCATCAACATGGAAACCTGACAGATCCAACCAGCTCTGCTCCGAACAGGTAAAAACACTAACAGGCTGCTGGCTCCGGCTGCAGATCACCTCCTTCTCACCTGACGAACAGGTAAACACACTAACAGGCTGCTGGCTCCGGCTGCAGATCACCTCCTTCTCACCTGACGAACAGGTAAAAACACTAACAGGCTGCAGGCTCCGGCTGCAGATCACCTCCTTCTCACCTGACGAACAGGTAAACACACTAACAGGCTGCTGGCTCCGGCTGCAGATCACCTCCTTCTCACCTGACGAACAGGTAAACACACTAACAGGCTGCTGGCTCAGGGTGCAGATGTTCCTTAACAACTACACGTCTTATTATGGGCTTAACACTGAGTTTCTCTTTGTCTTTAGCTTTCTTAATCTTTGCTTTTTAACCCCTTGGAGTGTGGGGCTATTTTGTTGGTTTTTGACTCCTTTTCATTCTGTCTGTATATAAACCACTTTAAAATTGTTCACCATGCCATGTTGGGATTAATATACAAGACTGTTTAGAACCAACTCCCTCTGTAGGACATCTGAGGGAGCAGACATTGTACTTTTTCCATGACGGTCTCCCAGTTTCTACCCACCACGCCTCCTTCCCCAGGAACACGCCGAGGTATTTTATTCCGTCAGTTTTCCAGTTTTCA
>NC_081521.1:854834-974834 GCF_030273125.1 Centropristis striata | reverse complement strand
GCATGGGGGGCAGATTTACAGGACAAGATGATGGAGAAGTAGAAGGAAATACCTCGATCCTGGTATGAGACATCTAGAGGGATGAAGACCTGCTTCATTATATATATAATATATTTATAGGGTTTATTGGACTCCTTGTGAGATGGAGACTAAAGCTCTGTGAGAGGGGAATGGACTGTTAGCTAATGTAACTGGGCTTCGATAAGAGAATCAGCAAGGACTTAGTACAGTATCCACGGTTTATGTGTGTGTTTTTTTAAGTATCATTGTTTTGATATTGGTATAGCTCAGGGGTCCGGAGCCACATGAGGAGCTAATCTAGACTCAGGATGCTGTTTTATCATCATTGGAAGCTCAAAATAAGTTTTGTGCCTCCATTCTGCCATTTTTTCCTTTTTTTGGCCGACCATGACTCTTTCTTAGTAAAGGTTGCCGACCCCTGGTATAGCTAAATCATTTCAGAGGTAGAGCGGTCACCTACTGATCGGATGGTCGGTGGTTCGATCCCCGACCATGGCAGCCTACATGCTGAAGTGTCCTTGAGCAAGATCCTGAACCCCTACTAGAAAAGCGCTATATAAGTGCAGGTCCATTTACCATTCACACGGATGAACATGCAAACTAACTACTAACTTCTTTGACTTTGGCTCACACACTGATTCACATATCCCTTCACAGCATGGTATTGTCACCTTACTTAATGGAAATAAATTATGTTTTGCCTTATTTCAATGATTGAAGCCGACTGCGGACGGAGCAGAACCACGGTGCAGCTGCTACGCCCCTGGTGGAAATCCTGTAACACTGTGGATTATTTTAGATTAGACTTTGTTGCTCCCTATACTCCATAGATTGTGTACTTTTCATTTGCTTTATTTGCTAATTTAGAATAAATACCATTTTGGAATGCACATGCTGTCAATGTAATGTTGTACACTGTAAACGATATGTCAACCTCTTCTATGAAAAGAATTCCAAATTATTTATATATAAGTGCAGGTCCATTTACCACTGGAAGTTGTATGTTAACCTTGCTTCACACACTGATTCACATACAATATACTTTAAATCAGCTTTTAACAAACAGACAGGTCTGTACAGCCACACCTGGCCAGGCCATCCCTTCACTGCATGGTAACCTCACTTATATACAATAATTATTTCATTATTATTAATGCCACTTTCACTATAATGTATGTATTAAGTTGATATTACTTGTCCCCTTGCCCAAAGTTTATTAGTTCCTACCTGCCCTTGTTTCGGGGGACAGTTATATGTGGGGGGCCAGTAGTTTCGTGGGGTTTCTCTGGTGTTGAAACATAGACGGGAGAATGAAAGAGAGGAGCCTGAATAGAAGCAGAGAGGTGATAAATATGCAGCCAGAATAAGTGTCTAAAAGCTGCCATGTTTTATGAAATGCTTCCATAAGCTACACTAAGTGAAACGCATTAAAGAGGTTGTGATTTGCCTCCAAGATCATTAATAAGGTAAAACACACGCATGGCTAATTTATTAACGCATTCCTCCTGACATTCATTACTACTGAGGCACACACACACACACACACACAGAGACACACACAGACACACACACACACACACACACACTCACACACTCACACACACACACACACACACACACACACACACTCACACACACACACACACTCACACACACACTCACACACTCACACACTCACACACACACACACACTCACACACACACACACACACACACACACACACTGGTTTAGTGGTCCTCCTCGGGCTCTTTGCAGTTAAAAGTGTCATCATAATCGATTGCAGCAGCAGAAAGACAAACTGGACGCTGTCCAAACGACAGATTGAATTGGATGGAGGATCCTCTTAGCCAAAACTTTAACGTTTTACCAAACAATTAATTTTAAAGAGCCGACTGTCGTGCAGAGAAGACCACCTCCTCTTCTTCTTCCTCTTCTTCTTCCCCTTCTTCTTCTTCTTCTTCTTCTTCTCTCTCTATCTATCTTACTGATTCTTTATCTCACTGGAACGGTGGGAACTTGCTGATAGGCTGAACAGTAAAACAGATTGTAACGTCTCTATTTTCACATAACTATTCATCTGACCAGAGGCTGATCTCCCTGTTATCACTCAACATGTGGCAGGTGAAATGATCAGTTTAAAGATCCTCTCGGTGGCTGGTCACCTGTTGCAGGTGTTCTCTGTTTGGGGACAGATAGAAATCTGGACTTAGTGCAGGGACGAAGTGTGTTTAACCCTCGTTAGTCCTCCGTCAACTAGGCCCCTGGTCCTCCTCAGGGGTCAACAAGGTCCTGAGGGGCCAACAAGGTCCTCAGGGGTCAACAAGGTCCTCAGGGGCCAACAAGGACCTCAGGGGCCAACAAGGTCCTCAGGGGTCAACAAGGTCCTCAGGGGCCAACAAGGACCTCAGGGGCCAACAAGGTCCTCAGGGGCCAACAAGGACCCCGTGACATCAGACTGGTTTAGGACGTGTAGAAAACAAGTATTAACAACTTTTATTTTCACCTTTTACGGCAACTCATGACCAACACATTGATACATCATTTTCATATTTTTTTCATTATTATTGGTCAATTTTAGTCAAATATACTTCTTCCTTCGTCCTTTTTGGCCCCTGAGGGCCACAGGGGCGATCTTTTGATCTTTTTTACTTTTTTTTTTTTGCTGTCATCTAAAAATGAACAATGCTTTCAAAACATAAGTTTCACTAAAAGTTGACATAACCGACTCTGTGCATTCCCATCAAGAAATTATTATTTCACTATAACTATTTAAAAATATTCTGTGTTTATTACTTTTTTTCTCTTGAAATGAGGTTAATGTTGTGTATTTTCTTGCTGCTGGGTGTTGCCAGGTCTTCCCTGGTCCCCACAGCTCCGTTCTCTTAGGATCCTTTCTCTGTCCTGTTTATGTTTATGTATGTTTGGCTTCATATTAAACCGGTTTATAGTTTTACTCCGGCCCAACCCTAGTGTCCATGCTGGTTCCAGTCTGCTCCAAAACTGAATGCATCTTTCTTTTTCCCTGCTACAACCTGCCAGGTTCATCAAACTGGGCTAGTAATGGTTTTTCCATTATCATGCTGACAAATGGACAATCAAAATGAACTTAAAACATAACCTATAAATATTATCAGAGAACGAGAACCATTTCCCCTGACATCCATTAATTCTTATTAATATTAATTAATTATTCTTATTTAAAGCAAAGAGTTTAGAGGATTTCAGTTTGATGATCAAGTTACATAACAGAAGCATTCAAAGATTTTACATATTTAAATATAAATGGTGACGTGGAATTCACTTTTTGAGCACAGTTAAAAATTCTGTTTGTATGCCCATACAAATACACAAATACACACACACACACACACACACACACACACACACACACACTGACACATACACTCTGTGGTTCAGCAGCTGAAGCAGATTTGTTTAAATGTGGACGAGAGGCGGAGCCAAACTGCTGACAGCTGTTCAGATATCAGAGCCTCAACACCACCACACACACACACACACACACACACACACACACACACACACACACTCACACACACACACACACACACACACACACACACCCCCTCCTGCACCCTCTGACACCAGGTGTTGTATCATTACATAACTATGTCTCTGTTGCTGGGGACTCATCCACACACACACGAGTAGTTACATGGACTTTATTACAGTTGTTCAACTTGTAAATATCTGATCAGTCTCGTGTTTCCGACTCCCTGAAGAATAAATCAGAAGAATAAAGAATAAATCAGAAGAATAAAGAATAAATAAAGACTCCTCGTTGGCCTGATCGCCTTCACCTCTTCTGGTGTCGTGAAATCTTTTAGCCCCTTTTTAGAATATTTAATTCATTCAGATCTAGGATGTGTTATTTTCAGTGTTCCCTTTATTTTTTGAGCAGTATATATATATATATATATATATATATATATATATATATATATATATGTATGTCTGGAGAGTGTCCATATGTGGAGTGTCCTTCTTCCTTCATATATATCTTTCTGCACAGATGGCAATAATGGTCTGGCGTCATCGTGTAAACATCAGTCGTCTTCTGTCTCTACTACGTCATCTGGTATAACTGATCTGATTGGCTAAGAGCTACCTACAGACGCTATGATAGACATTCATAGCGCCCAATAAACGCTCTGGAGGACCATAAACCACGCCTCCGCTACGGAGAGATGAACAGGTGGTCTCCAGACTAGATCTCTATATTAATGATCTGGTCTGGAGTTAGCCAGGCTAGAAGAACGGTGTTGGAAGTGTCCTGGTTGTTGGTGCCAGACGGGCTGGTCTGCTGATCTACCATCTCCAGGGTTTACAGAGGAAATACAGCCGTGATATGGTTTCTGAAGTGGGCCAGTCTGCTTTAAATAGTTTATATCATCCATGGAACAAGTAGTAGTAGTGGAGGTACAGAGTCAAGCTAAAGATGTAGCTTTGACATGTTTATCTTCTCAGGAGTCTAGTATAAAAGCTAAAACTTTAAAACCCATTTACGTCATTCAACTCTGAATCAAAACAAAACACGTTTTTTCGAACCGAAATGGAGAATGATTGAACCAGAAGAGACAGATGTACTGGAACTGACACTCAGGTAGTTGTAACTGGTAAATCTGCCCCAGTTGTTCCAGTTTTAGAAACACTACAGAGTATTTACAGAAATCCAAAGCTCAGTGATATGTTCACGTCTAACCACTCTCCCAAGGACGGTGTGTGTTTAGATTGAATGGTGTGTGATGAAGAGCGAGCATGTTTATGTTTATAATGTTTATAATGTTTATAATGTTTATAATGTTTTAAGGTCTTATAGGTGCACTAAGCTGTTTGTCCTGTGTTGTTGAGATTCAGGTGGTTTCTTGTTGTGCTCTTGTCTCTGAGTGCTGCTTTGCTGTAAATCCTGTAGAAATACAGGAATGAATTGGCAGAAATCACACGCTGAAATCCGCTGATGTCAGTAACTCGCCACATTCTTGAGACTGACATTTCACTCAATTATTGTTTCGTAAAATTACGACATTTTTAACTGTGGTGAAATGAGTCTCTTTTATTAGTTAAATTATTTTTTGTGTTGTGTTTCACAAGCCTATTTTAAGCTTCACACTGCTAACAGAAGATGTATAAAGAGTCCAGCTGCTCCTGTGACTTGAGTCCCAAACAAATTGTGATGGAGATCATGAGGTGAAGTCTCAGTTTATTAATTTACAGCGTGACGACAGAGACAGAACTGCTGCTGGAGGGTTTTCATCAACACTGAAACATTTCAGAGAAATGGTGTTGCTCCTCCTCTTTAATGTGGAAAATCTGAAAGATGATGAACCAATAAAATGAAATCAGGAGGAAAGTGGAGCACTAAAATGACTCTGTGATGTTTCTACTGAGTCCTGATGATCAGATCCACTCAGACCCATCAGGGTCACACTCAGGAACCATCGATCAATAACCTCCTTCTGTGTGTGTGTGTGTGTGTGGTATGGATGGAGGAACAGTGCTGTTAATACTCATTAGGGAATGTAAAGCAGCTCTTACTGCTTGATTCAACAATATCTGTTATCAATCTGAAAAGAATACCAAGTGTATTAAGTTTATAAGGTCTGCTTTGAAGACTGAAGAGAGAAAAAAAATCTGATTTCTTTATCATAATCTTTTTCACACTGGGGTAAAAAAAAACTCCCGTAGGAAAAATGAGTTGCTCATGTTGTTCAATCTCGTCTCTGAGGTCAGTTTGAGCTTCTCATATTCGTATTATTCTGTGATCTTTTTTCTTTCTGAATGACTTCTCGGTCCTTTTGTGTCTTTTTTTGTTCCTTTTGTGTCTTTTTTTGTTCCTTTTGTGTCTTTTTTTGTAATTTTGTGTCATTTTTTTTTCTCATTTTGTATCTTTTTTTGGTCATTTTTGTATGTTTTTTTGGTCCTTTTGTGTCTTTTTTTGGTCATTCTGTGTCATTTTTTCAAGTGTACACACAAGGACAAGTTCACACACACACACACACACACACACACACACACACACACACACACACATACACACACACACACACACAGCAGCGCCGCAGTAAGGTCGCTGTGCTGCTGCTGTGTGTGTGTGTGTGTGTGTGTGTGTGTGTGTGTTACAACACTCCTCTCCTCTCTGAGTCTCTTATTTCCTTTTATCCGACCGACTTTCTGTTCTCTCTCACCTTCCCATTTTTCATTTATTCCCTTGTTCATTTAGCTGAGTGATTCTCTCTCTCTCTCTCTCTCTCTCCTCTCTCTCTCTCTCTCTCTCTCTCTCTCTCTCTCTCTCTCTCTCTCTCTCTCTCTCTCTCTCTCTCTCTCTGTGTAGAGATCCTATAACCCTTACACAGTGTTTGAGGTGTTCAGTGTTGGGTGGCGTCCAGGTTTCTGATCCTCCTCGTGTCTCTAACCTCGAGAATCAGAGGATCAGACTGATGGACCTGCAGCTCTTCAGACGACTCACACACACACACTCACACACACACACACTTCTTGTGTTTATCGATAGATATTTGTCCAAACAAATGTACCTTTAGTTGTGGGTGGTCTAATCATTTGTTCCATGACTCTTTCTATATTCAGAAATTCAGAAATTCTATGTGATACTGGTCCAAAGTCTTGTTGGTGAATATCGACACACACATCTTTAACATATTCCCGTGGATAAAATAAATTAATAAGTAAATAAAAATACAAGTTTTTTCAAATATGCAGCCAAAAGTGAGTTCTCAAATGCAAAATAACGGTAATAACTATTATCATGTTATTAATAAAACTACATGTTAAAAACCATCTGGATTCTGGATTGCGGTCAAAGTTTAAACACGTGGATGAGGAAAAGTTATTAAACAAAATAAGTCCGGGCCTTCCATCATTAAAAGTCATTTGAGTAACTGTTGAGTTTCAATCATCTGGAAGCGGTCCAACGAGACATTTGGCCCAAACAAATGCTGCTTATTGGATATTTTTTCTTTTTTGGACCGTTGTGCATGAAAATCCCAGTAGATGAGCAGTTTGTGAAACACTCAGAGCAGCTTGTCTGGATCAACAACCACGCCACGTTAAAGTCACTTCATCACCTCTCTGAAAACCTTCTGATGCTGGTTTGAACTTCAGCCTTGATGCCTACATGATGCTGCATTGAATTCCTTCCATGTGATTGATTGGCTGATGATTAGGGCTGTTTCCACTACCGGGCAATACCCACAATGAAGCGGGTCTCACTCGCCGAAACGCCCCTAATTTAAAGCCGGCTTTTGTCGGGACTTTTTTAGTCCCTGTCAAACAGCCTGGTTGCTGATTGGATAGAACGCTAAGCAGGATGTGACGTAGTACTGGACGCCACAACAAACAACATTTGTAAAAGCTGGCGAAGCAGTGTTGCCAATTAGGTGACTTTGTTGTTAAATTTAGCATCTTTTCAGACCCCCTTAGAGACTATTGTTTGAAAATGCGACTGGAGACAAATCCAGCAACTTCTTCCAGCAAAATCTGGTGTTATTGGAGGCTTTTGGAGACTCGTTCTTACTCTTCTTAACGAGCCGCGGGGGCCGGAGGCTCTTCTTAACGAGCCGCGGGGGCCGGAGGCTCTTCTTAACGAGGCTCGTTAAGAAGAGTAAGAACGAGTCGAAGCGGCCCAGTCCTCCTGCAGCAGTCTCTCCCAGCTGCAGAGACGAAGGGGATGTTAACCCCTTAGCATCCAGTCTGCAAATTGCTAACAGGCTAACACGTAGCTCTGTAGCAGTACAGTGTGTATGTGCTAACAGGCTAACCGTTAGCTCTGTAGCAGTACAGTGTGTATGTGCTAACAGGCTAACAGTTAGCTCTGTAGCAGTACAGTGTGTATGTGCTAATAGGCTAACAGTTAGCTCTGTAGCAGTACAGTGTGTATGTGCTAACAGGCTAACCGTTAGCTCTGTAGCAGTACAGTGTGTATGTGCTAACAGGCTAACAGTTAGCTCTGTAGCAGTACAGTGTGTATGTGCTAACAGTTACCTCTGACACTCTGCACAGTTAGTGATGCTGTTAATTCACCATCACGATGATTATGATCAGTGGAGACTCTGTGTATAATTAGCCATGCTGGTTTGTTCATGATCAGCTGCTGACGTTGTGCACAGTTAATCAGAACGGATTTAATAGATAATTTAATAGATTTCAGTTTTTGCAGTGTACACACACCCACACACACACACACACACCGTGGGTGTGTTCCAGCCTGTCCACTGAGTCCCTGCACATGATTTATTCTGCTTTATTCCACTTTATGCATTAAGTCCATGTGAGAAAAGGTCAGCGGAGGGCTGGTCCAGGCAGGACGGATCAGCCTCCTCTAACACCGCTTTGTGTTCTTTCAGTGAGCTCACATTCAATCCACACATCTTTCTTGTGCCCCCCTCCCTTTTTACGGAAGAAAAATTATGCAGAGTAGTACTAGCCATTCAATTACTGTTAAGCCCTCCTCACCCAGCAAAGAGAGAAGGGGATTCTGGTTCATTAGGGGGGGATTAAATGATGGTTTAAAGGTGTTTTGGTGTCTGGGGGGAGCACTGACTGGAGGTGCACTGCAAAAAAACATGAAGCTCCCCAAGTATTTTCTACTTATATCTAGAAATAGTATCTTAATTTATCTTGTTTTGAGAATAATTTACCTACTGACCGTAGCATGTGTCTTTTTGTAACTAAAATGAGTGAATAACCTCTTCACAGGGATTTCAGTCTGGTGTAAAGACTTGTTTTTAGGATTGACATTGTGAGCTTTTTCATGCTTTTAAATCTATTCAACTGTTGAATATGGTGAGACACAAAAAGATTAAAAAAAGACACAAGTGTTGTATACAGGCAGGATGAAAAGGATTCAAAAATGGACTAAAGAGCCCCAGACTCCATAGAGTTAAAGGAGCATGTCAATCATATATAACCTGATATTTTATTATAACAGTGATCGCTCTGAGGAGGTGCTTTCATTCAGGTGGTTCATTTTGCCCTTAGATCTCAGATTCTATTTCAGTCATGGCAAAGTGCATAAATCACAGATAAAGAATACAGTGCAGCACTCCAATTTAAGTTTTTATTGCAGTGTAGATGATTCGGGCAAGATGCCATCTTTCAGCATGCATTTCAGGCAATAATAGTGTCAAACCTCAATTAATATTCATAAATCGACAATACAACCACGCACACAGCTGTGTCAAGAAAACCATCCCTCATGGCCTGATTTACTCCCTGGGACAGTGACTAGAAGAAGAGCTACAGGCTCTCTACAAAACTGCTTTAACTGGGTAATAATTTCTTTTTAGGGCTGAGAAGAAAAAAGCACATAGATTCATAATAATTTTATGACCTACTCAAATGGGGAAAAAGTTAGTCCTCCAGCTACAAAATATTTGGGAAACACAGTAAGAAATTGACTTGATGCAGTCGACAGTGAAGAAAAGGGCAGAAGAACCAGGATGGAGAGGTGAACGATGGCAGGACGAGGAGAAGCTGAGAGAAGAGCCACACTTTTAAATTCTACGATGGAAAAAAAAGACATTTAACCCCTCGGCCTTCCTCTGTATGTATGTGCGTCTCGGTGGAGACAACCACTGTGTTGTGGACAGTGATGTGGAGGTCAGAGGTCAGAGTCCTTCCCTGGGAGGTGGAGTAGCTCAGTCTGTCCCAGGTTGAGTTGAAGGTCTGAGGATCCACTGGGAGATGTTGGTCAGACATGCAGAGATATGAGCTGCTGCCTGAGTTTCAGACTGGGATAATGAGAAGATTAGCTGGGTGTCGTCGGCATAGCTATGATAGGAGAAACCATACGAGTGGATGAGGGAGCCAAGGGAGTTGGTGTAAACCAAGAAAAGGAGCGGACCAAGGACAGAGCCTTGAGGGACCCCGGTGGTGAGTGGACAGGGTTCTGATACAGAACCCCTCCAAGTCACAGGGAAGTTAATAAGGAAAGGACTTGAGCAGAGAGAGGGCGGAGCCAGATACTCCCAGGTGGTGGAGGGTGGAGATGAGGATCTGACGGTTAACAGAAAGGTCCAGTAGAACCACCACAGAAGAAGAGAGGACGCTATACACCGTGGAGCTGTTCATTCACAGAGAGAAGGGCAGTCTCTGTTGATTGACCCTCCTTAAAACCAGACTGGTGAGGGTCCAGGAGGTTGGATAGTCCGGTCCAGAGTTCTGAAGGGGAACGGTCTGTAGCGCTGGAGGTTTTACTGCTAAAGCCTTAAAGTTTATAAGGCAGAAAAAACAATCCCACAGAAACTGGGAACAAAAGCTCTTAACAGGTCAGTTAGCCTAAATAACCAAAACAGACAAGTCAAATCTAAAAAATCTAATTTTTAACTTTGAGGCTTTAACCTGGCTGCTTGGTTCATGTTGAACCCGTGGAGGAAGGGCTATGTATTATATTTCTATAGTTCACATCAGATCTATGGAGGTAAACACTCATCTGCCTTTCTCTTCTCAAAATGTCAGCCCAGAAATATGACTCTCTCTCACTGTACACGCTACTTCCTCATTTTATCTCTTTCCTTTTCTTTCTTTATCAATCTCTCTTTTAAGCCAACACCTTTAACACACCAGCTATCATCTATTATCTCTAGAAACTGTCATAAAGACAGTATGGGATAACATCAGAGTATTTCTTGCTTCATCTCCTTTACTCTGTGTTATCTTGTTCACACACTCATCTGTCTTTCTGGCTATTTTTGTCTTCTTTCTGCTCCCTGAGACTATGTATCCCTCCTCTCCACCTTATTTTTCATCTCAGCCATTACCTTGGCCCCCTTTCTCTCCTAAAAAGCCCTAGTTGAGTTAAATCATTACGCCTCTCTCTTTGCTTTGCTCT
This sequence comes from Centropristis striata, assembly GCF_030273125.1. Lineage (NCBI taxonomy): Eukaryota > Metazoa > Chordata > Actinopteri > Perciformes > Serranidae > Centropristis > Centropristis striata. The sequence goes on along the minus strand of NC_081521.1, from coordinate 963,948 downwards.
TCTCCTTGACCCCCAAGTGTTTCCTCCTGATTTCTTACATCAGCATTTTATTCCCCTATGCTCTCCAGCTCCTTTTGTGAGGGGGCAGGGGTGGAGTTGAAGTGCCAATACCACAATCCCTCACTCCGGGGATGAGGACTTCCTCCTGGTGGTCTGTCCTTCAGGACTCCCTTCCTCCTCCTCAGAACCTGAGTCAGCACCGGCTCACCTCTACAGGCTTTAATGGACTCGCTTCATTCAGACCATTTCAGACCAACAACAGCTGGAGAGTGCAGGGTGACACACACACACACACACACACACACACACACACACATTAACATGTTAGACACACACACATTGAGTACCACTGCAGCAACACATAAGGTCCATTACATGGATTGATCAATCACAGTGAGCTACTTTACAAAGTGTAGCACGACAAGGATCAACAACACAAGAATCAAATATGTCAAAGCATGAACAATGAATCAATGAGTGAACAGCTACAAACCTGATATCCATATAAGGACATTTACCTGCTTCGGTCTTCTGCAGCCATCAGCATCATTATCACTTAAGTAAATGGGGTTCACTTATATAGCGCTTTTATCCAAAGCGCTTGTGAAGGAAATTTGGTGTTTCCCACATGGTGGGAAGTAGGCGGCGACCTACTTGGTAGTCAAGACACAAGGCATTGTGGGAACTGACTCTGTGAACTTAACCATTCTAACACCATGAGAGAGGGGAACGTGTTGACCAGTGGGCTCTGTCCTGATGTGATGTTTAGGGCAGGAAGATAGGGCCGCATTGAGTCTTGCTGAAAAGCCAATGCTGAAAAGTGCAACAGTCATAAGTCGAGCGGTGTATGGGACTTGTATGGGAGAGGTTGTATTGTGAAATAGCCATTTGGAATTGTGCGGTGTATGGAACACGAATGTGCTAATAAAACTTGCTGAACAGAGTATTGAGTGCTTTGTTTTTGGCCAGCTCACCCACTAACTTAGTGCGGTTGTCAAAATTGCACGACACGCTTCACACTAAACACTACGCTCATTCACCCATTCACACACACATTCATACTGGTGTTAGAGGCTACCAGGGCACACTGGGCACACATTCATTCTCACACCGATGAACGCGGCATCGAGAGTAATCTGGGGTTCAGTTTCTTGCTCAAGGAAACTTGGACATGTAGCCGCCATGGTCGGGGATCGAACCACCGACCTTCCGGTTACTGGACAATGCTCAACCAAATGAGCCACAGCCGCCCCAAATGTTTTTTTGACTTTGAATCTTTTTTTACTTTCAAAACACTACCATGCTCAATAAAGAATTTTAAATGTGTCAAATGTGACCAAAGGTGTCAAATCTACCATATAAGAGGGTTCCATCCAGTTCTATCATTTGATACTAAATCTATTTGAGCTTGTCTCCAGTTTTACTTGGTATATCATCATCAAACTGAAACTGGCCTCATGGAGTTTACAGCCAGAACTTTAGAGGTAAATTTACAGTAGGACTCCACGACTCTAGAGGGTTAAAGTACATGTCCCTGTCTCAGTCCCAGACTGCATATCTTCTTAATACATGTTCCAGATGAGTTTATTATAATTTAAATATTTTGTTTCTCCATGCTGGACACATACAGTGAAAATAACTCTTTCTCTGTTCAGTCCTGCGACAAATAGGAACATTATTATCGACAGAGTGACGGAGTCACCTTGACCTCTGACCTCCATGCAGAAATACTGTACGTCTCAGCCTGCTGCTGGGCTTCATTGATTTTTAATCTCCTCAAGCACTGTCATTATTGTGATAAAAACAAGTGTCCCCTGCTTTTCCTTGATGATCTCGCCAACATGTATTGACAGTAAGCACAGATTGAGTTTGTGGTGATTTCAGTGCTCCCTCGCTCCGTCTCACCTTGTCCATCAGTGTTACTCTGTTAGATGGATGGATGGAGGGTCACCTGTGTGTGCACGTGCATACCTTAACCCCCCCCCACTGCTGCATACACTGTAAAAAGCCACCTCTGAAAAAGAAGGAAAAAAGTACAAAAGTTTGGTGTATTTTGCTTAGAAATATCAAAATTATCTGCCAAAAAGAAAATGTGTCTTGTCAAGACTTTCCAAAACCAGTAAAAATATCTAATCTAATGAACCACCAATACCTTAGAATTAGTGTATTCTAACTAATAACAAGTGATTTATTTATTGTTGTTGTTAAATGTTTCATGTTAAATGTTTATATATCAAGTGTCAGTTTAATGTACTAGTTAATTACATACACACTACACAACAATACACACTTCTATTGGTTCATTGATCATAAAACTATTGATTCATCTGGCTGCTTGTTTTAAGGATGTGAAGAGGTCAAATTATGTCCAAGTTATGATTTCTTAGTGATGCTTGAAATAAGAAATTATTACTTTGAAATATCAGTTTTATAGTTGTAAGTGTTGCTGAAACAGCTTTGTAACTGTTGATATTCTAGTTTCCAGCATGTATTTACTCAGTATAGGTGATAAAATCTCAGTAACAAGTTGTAATATCTGATTTAGATCATTAAGGACCAAAACACTTCAAACAAGTGAAACAGTCTAAAATAAAAAACTGCTGACTAAGAAGAACTATCTGATCAGACAGAAAATAAGCAGATATCCCCTTGATCTAAGATATTTAATCTGACTTAGATTTCAGTTTTTACAGTGTACCTACTAGTACAGATGCCCCGCTACGTTGCTCCCAGTCCCTGTGGCCAGATGCCCCACTATGCTACTCCCAGTCCTTGTGGATAGATGCCCCGCTATGCTGCTCCCAGTCCCTGTGGATAGATGCCCCGATACGCTGCTCCCAGTCCCTGTGGATAGATACCCCGCTACGCTGCTCCCAGTCCCTGTGGATAGATGCCCCGATACGCTGCTCCCAGTCCGTGTGGATAGATACCCCGCTACGCTGCTCCCAGTCCCTGTGGATAGATGCCCCGCTATGCTGCTCCCAGTCCCTGTGGATAGATACCCCGCTACGCTGCTCCCAGTCCCTGTGGATAGATACCCCGCTACGCTGCTCCCAGTCCCTGTACATAGATGCCCCGCTACGCTGCTCCCAGTCCCTGTGGATAGATGCCCCACTATGCTGCTCCCAGTCCCTGTGGATAGATACCCCGCTACGTTGCTCCCAGTCCCTGTGGATAGATACCCCGCTACGCTGCTCCTAGTCCCTGTGGATAGATGCCCTGCTATGCTGCTCCCAGTCCCTGTGGATAGATACCCCGCTACGCTGCTCCCAGTCCCTGTGGATAGATACCCCGCTACGCTGCTCCCAGTCCCTGTGGATAGATACCCCGCTACGCTGCTCCCAGTCCCTGTGGTCGACCTCTGCTTCGCCCTGCAGCCCTGCAGCTCCTGCAGCAGCAGCACTTCAGGGTTAATAAATGAATCCCAGATGGGTTTGACCTCCAGAAGAGACACCAAGCCTGCATGAGAAATGACACTTTGACACTGCACGCATGCAGGATCTTTCCTCGTATGGCAACCATGATATTTTAACCAAGTGCTTTGTGAACCATAATTTATTTTCCCCTAAAAATCCATCCACTCCTGACAGTCAGACCCGTCACATGCTTCATCATTCATATGTTATAGTGGATCACTGCTCATACGCTGGAGGCCAGATTGATGTTACTCTTCATACTAATATCGTCATACAGGCCACTCCATCCATCAAACCCCAAGGAGGCTCACAGGAAGCCCACCTGTCTTAACCCTCTGGAGTTTGGGCCTATTTGTTGGTTTTGCTTTTTCATTCTGTCTGTATATGCAACATAAATAATGATCACCATGTCATGCTGGTATCATCTTTTTCAGCTCAATCTCACCTTATTATTATCAAGTCATTCAAGTCATTTTGACTTACTGGATCAACATTTTGAAACACAAAGAAACACACAAAAAACACACAAAATTACAAAAAACACAAATAAAAAAACATACATAAAAAACACACAAGAAACACACCAAAAAAATACAAAAAAACAGATAAAAACACAAAAAATACCCGAAAATCACACGAAAAATACCCAAAAATCACACAAAAAAACAGTAAAGACAAAAGCTTGCATTAAAAATGTTGAAACGCACACTGCAAATTTTGAAAAATCTCTTACAAGAAAATAATATCATGTTACTACACTTGGTCGTGGTGATTTTTTACCTTTGCTGAAAAAGAGTTGACGCATTAAATTGGACATGGACAATTTAAAGCCAAAACTTTAGAGTTGAGCTGCCGGCAGGAAACATGCTGCTGAACGTTTTACCTCATGAAGAAGTCATGAAGAAGTGAAAATGCTCCAGAGCTTTCATGGTCTCCAGAGGGTGAACAGTGTGAGGTGGCTTTTAGTTCATACCTGAGCTTTTCTTACTCTGGAGACAAATATAATGAGAGAATCAGATGGACGGTTGTTGAGGGGAGAAAAGATAAACATGGAGGGATGTTATTATTATTATTATTATGTTCTTTATCCTGTTAACCAACAACACAGTAATGGTTCACTGCTGTTTGTTCACATTCTCACAGTACTCTATTGGTTTATTTAGGCATAATGAAAGACAAGAATACCTTCTAAAAGTTAGATACTTCTAAACTCAACATGAGCTATTCAGACAAAGCTTAAATCCTCTCATGCAAACATCCAGTGGGCCATAACGGAGGCTGTTAGGACTCTAATGGGTTTGTTATCAAGCCAGGATGGATGATGATAGTTAGTGTTTCACACCAGAACACAGCTAGGGCATAGAGGAGGCTATCACTCTCATGATAATTGGGTTAATACCTGTCATGATATCCCCTATTACCACAGCAGTAAATAAAGGAGAGCTAGGAATTATCGTTGTTAATTAGAAAACATGGAGATCAGCAGTCTGAACAGGGACTGTATATCTCAGCTTAATGCAGAGCAGAGATCACCTTTATTGTTTTCAATGTGTCTGTGTGTTTGTGTGTCATACTAATAAGGCTTCAGCATACTTTTACATGTTGCTATTTGGTTTATGTACCCTCAGACATTATTAACCCTCTGGGCCCACTCTAATTTACTTCCCCGTCACACCCTTCAGCCGATGTCACTGATGTTTTTTATGGAAAAAAAAAAAACACAAAAATGTAGTTATATAATATTTTTATAGCATTATTTCGAAGTGGAGATGTCTGCCATCAAGTGGCCATAAAGGGGTTTTTACATTTTAAATCTGACACTAAATGTCATGACACTAAACCAAAATGTGTTGTTTTTTCTTTGAAAAACAGTGACATTGTGCAATCAAACCGGCATTTTAAGGGTTAAAATCCTCAAAATATTTGAATGTTTGGTAGTTTTGAGCAGGGCAGAAGTTGTTTAAGCGGTTTATGCTGAAAAAGGTTGTACATTTGTACACAGTGTATTATTATTATTGACCTATTAGAAAAATTTAAATATGAATTTCAAAATATATCAAGAAAGAAGTCCTTCTTCCAAAAATCATGTCATTTGCTAGCCTGGATATGCTCGATTTCATTTCGAACCTCCATCCAGTCTGGAAACTGTTTTAGGATCCAATCACAGAACGGGGAGGGACGGTGACGATGACGCGTACTACTCGACAGATGGAAGCTTGTAGTTTTCTTACGGATCCAACATGGCTGCAGCAGACGCGAAACTCTCTTTGGATCTAGCTGACGGAGTTTTAAATCATTTAGAGCGAAAGTTGATTTAAAAGAAGAACAATGTTTGACTTTACACTCCTGTTTCACCACCAAAAAGGATGTTTTAGCCTTGCTGAGAAACAGGATTTGGCCAAAGCCTAATCTACCAACTAGCCCAGCTACTAGCCCCGCTACTAGCCCCGCTACCGCTCGCTGCTGTAACCACGGTGATCTGGCTACGAGCCGGGGGACAGCGGAGCCCCAGAGACCCCCAGCAGCTCGTTTATTAAACATAAAATCAGTGGATGTGTGGCTGAATGACATGAGGAGGAATAAGGCGTAAAAATAAATAATCTGGCAGAAAGAGAGAACTGGAGAAGCAAAGCAGCAAGCAACACTCTCTCACAGACACACACACACACACACACACACACACACACACACCAACACTGCCGGTAGACTGTGAGCTGAAACTACGGAGCAGCCAGAGTCAGAACCTGCTGCAGGAAAACGTTGCAGAAGCAGAATTGAGCATTTTAGTCTCAAAGTAGAGATGGGCTAGTCTGGCTATGTAAACATCCATTTCTGTCTCTACATACGTCATCTGGTATAACTGATCTGATTGGCTAAGAGCTACAGACGGTTATGATAGAAATTCATAGCGCCCAATAAACGACTCTGAAGGATCGTAAACCACGCCTCCTCTACGGAGAGATGAACAGTTGGTCACCAGACTAGATCTCATTTGTGATCTAGTCTGGTGTTAGCCAGGCTAGTCATTTGCAGTATTACAGACAAAATTATTACCAAAATAAAAGTGAAAATTGACAAATATGGCTGAGAATGTCCACAGAGGGTTAAACATGTGTGTTGCTGTGTGCATATGAGCTGCATGTGTTTATGTGCCAGTCCACTGCAGAGTGTGTACAGTTGTGTCAGCATGTGTGTACATGTTCTGTGTGTGTGTGTGTGTGTGTGTGTGTCTTACCAAGCAGGTGTGTGAAAATGTGACACGGTGTCTGTCCGCTTCCCTTTTCTGGTCCGGTTACTCAGGGGGTAACCTATAAAAGGAAAGGGCTCTGTCAGCCTCCCACACACACACACACACACACACACACACACACACAAGGATAAGGCAGTAAGAGGATATGGGCCAAAGAGCCAACTGAGTTTACTAAACTTTCACTAGAGACTAAAATAGCTGCTGTAAGTTTATAACATCTCTGTGTTTGCATGTCGAGACAGAATTCATTTGTTTTATGAAAGATGAACAACAGACTGGGACTTTGGGACTTTGACACCAAAGGAAAAGTAAAGACTGACCACACATTGTCATCCCAGAGTGTCAGATCCTCAGCAGCTGATAGAGAACACACTGCAAAAAGTCAGCTCTTAAAAACAAGGAAAACAAGTACAAACATTAGATGTATTTTGCTTAAAAATATCTAAATTATCTGCCAATGGAACAATAAAATGTGTCTTGTCAAGACTTTCCAAAACCAGTAAAAATATCTAATCTAATGAACCACAAATACCTTAGAATTAGTGTATTCTAACTGATAACAAGTGACTTTTTCTTGATTCTAATTAAATACACGTGACCTATTTTCTCAATATGTGTAAAAATATTGTTCAATTAATAATCAGTAAATGCTAGAGCCATCATCTGGACATAATGATATGATAGGCATTATATTTATAGAAACCAGCAAAGTCACACTAAAAACTAGTCAACTTTTCTTCATACAGCTACAAAGATTTTTATCTGGATGTAGAATATTTTTCTTAAAATTCTTGAAATAAGGCAAAAGCCGTGAAATCTTTATATCAAACAAGTGAAACAATCTAAAATAAAAACTGCTGACTAACGGTGCGTTCAGACCGGACGCGTAGCGAATATTCCCCGCGACAAGATTACATACAAAGTCAATGCAAACACGCGAATAGACACGAATTTTTGCTGGCGGCGCGAATGGCGGGTTTCGCGCGACGCGATTGACGCGAACGGCGCGAATGAAACAACGCGAATTCGCGTGAGTTCAATAAATTCAACTTTGGCGAAATATTGGCGTGACGCTGTGTCGGGACAGCCTATCAGCGTTGAGATTCTGGACGACAGTGTCCAAGATACATACATGAGAGAGAGGAGAAAAGAGGCAGGAAGGAGGAGTGGGTCGGCAGGAGGGAAAAAGGTGGAAGTACTCTGCGGTCCTCTCTCCGTGCTGAGTGCGCCTCCGGATGATGTCACTCACCCAGACACGACGGCGTGTTTTCCGACGTATCTCGGACTTCCAGAGCAGGTACAGGGACGCTATGCTTGTCATGGTTGATGACAGAATGAAATGGAGGGAATTATTTGGCGCTAAATAGTCTCTTGGGCGAAAATTCGCGAGTTATTTACTCGCGCGAGTGACGCGAGTTAAATTCAACTACTTGCGCGATCAACTCGTGCGAGTAACGCGACGTGAAAATTCGCTACGCGTCCAGTCTGAACACACGGTAAGAAGAACTATCTGATCAGACAAAAAATAAGCAGATATCCCCTTGATCTGAGATATTTATCTGACTTAGATTCCAGTTGTTGCTGTGATACTGTGTCAGGAGAGGAGAATCTCCTCACGATGCTAAAAGATATCTGGAGTTTGAGTCTGCTGGACTGAGACACACAACAAGAACAAACAGTTAAAGAGAGGATGAACTAATAAAAGAAGCAAAGGGCTGAATGAATGGATCTGTTAAGACAGAAAACATGAAGCACTCCTCAGGGATGGCCAGATAAAGACAAGAGAGAGGAGGAGCAGGAGGAGGAGGAGCAGGAGGAGGAGGAGTCACTGAGGGAGAACCAGGTTACAGGGAGGCTCTTATCAGCAGGTGAAGGCTGGTAAATAGACTTCTGTCCCCCTGTGATGAGACAGAGGGAGTCCACACCTTCTTCTCCTCTTCTCACTTTTATACTCTCCTCCTGCTCCTCTTCCTCCTCCTGCTCCTCCTCCTCCTCCTGCTCCTCTTCCTCAGCCTCCAGCCCTTCCTCCTCCTCTGCTGTGGGTGTTCTCACATTAGTCCTGAGGCCGATCACTCATGCATGAAGAAGACAGTTTGACTGATCCCAGCCCTTCAGACCCCCCCCCCACCAGCACATCCTCCTCTGAATGTTAATGCTGCTAACCATCACAGGAACACACTGCTGGCCCTGGTTAACCTGTCCCCAGGTGGTTCCAACCTGTCCCCAGGTGGTTCCAACCTGTCCCCGGGTGGTTTCAACCTGTCCCCAGGTGGTTCCAACCTGTCCCCAGGTGGTTCCAACCTGTCCCCAGGTGGTTTTAACCTGTCCCCAGGTGGTTCCAACCTGTCCCCGGGTGGTTCCAACCTGTCCCCGGGTGGTTTCAACCTGTCCCCGGGTGGTTCCAACCTGTCCCCGGGTGGTTTTAACCTGTCCCCGGGTGGTTCCAACCTGTCCCCGGGTGGTTTTAGCCTGTCCCCGGGTGGTTTCAACCTGTCCCCGGGTGGTTCCAACCTGTCCCCGGTTGGTTTCAACCTGTCCCCGGGTGGTTTTAACCTGTCCCCGGGTGGTTTTAACCTGTCCCCGGGTGGTTTTAGCCTGTCCCCGGGTGGTTTCAACCTGTCCCCGGGTGGTTCCAACCTGTCCCCAGGTGGTTTTAACCTGTCCCCAGGTGGTTCCAACCTGTCCCCGGGTGGTTTCAACCTGTCCCCAGGTGGTTTTAACCTGTCCCCGGGTGGTTTTAACCTGTCCCCGGGTGGTTCCAACCTGTCCCCGGGTGGTTTCAACCTGTCCCCGGGTGGTTTCAACCTGTCCCCGGGTGGTTCCAACCTGTCCCCGGGTGGTTTTAACCTGTCCCCGGGTGATTTCAACCTGTCCCCAGGTGGTTCCAACCTGTCCCCGGGTGGTTTCAACCTGTCCCCGGGTGGTTCCAACCTGTCCCCGGGTGGTTTTAACCTGTCCCCGGGTGGTTCCAACCTGTCCCCGGGTGGTTTTAGCCTGTCCCCGGGTGGTTTCAACCTGTCCCCGGGTGGTTCCAACCTGTCCCCGGTTGGTTTCAACCTGTCCCCGGGTGGTTTTAACCTGTCCCCGGGTGGTTTTAACCTGTCCCCGGGTGGTTTTAGCCTGTCCCCGGGTGGTTTCAACCTGTCCCCGGGTGGTTCCAACCTGTCCCCGGGTGGTTTCAACCTGTCCCCGGGTGGTTCCAACCTGTCCCCGGGTGGTTTTAACCTGTCCCCGGGTGGTTCCAACCTGTCCCCGGGTGGTTTCAACCTGTCCCCGGGTGGTTCCAACCTGTCCCCGGGTGGTTTCAACCTGTCCCCGGGTGGTTCCAACCTGTCCCCGGGTGGTTCCAACCTGTCCCCGGGTGGTTTTAACCTGTCCCCGGGTGGTTTCAACCTGTCCCCGGGTGGTTCCAACCTGTCCCCGGGTGGTTCCAACCTGTCCCCGGGTGGTTTTAACCTGTCCCCGGGTGGTTTCAACCTGTCCCCGGGTGGTTCCAACCTGTCCCCGGGTGGTTTTAACCTGTCCCCAGGTGATTTTAACCTGTCCCCGAGTGATTAAATATGCTTCACATATGTTTTGACAAACACACAGAAATCTGACCAACAGTCTCAGTCTCTTTACAGGAAACTCCTGCTGGATTAAGATCAGAGCAGCTCTGATTAGGAAATCCCACTGCACCATTTGGAACAATAACAGGAAAGCAAGAGACCTGACACACCAACATTAGGTATAATAGTAACAGAAATATGAAAACTGGACAGTTGCTGTTTGAACCAAGGACCTGCTTTGTGTATCTTGTATCTGTTTTGTGATACTTGTTAATAAATCCCACACAGGGCTGTCTTTATAGAAACTTTTCCACGACAGTAGTTATCCAGCCAAAGAGCTGCCAACTGTCATGCTGTCGCCATGTGACTCACAGTTCTGCATGTTTTCACCACACATTCAGTGTCTCACACAAAAAAAACATATGATGTCACATCCTGTTTATTTCTTCTTCTATGGTGTTGTTATTGTAGCAGCTTTATGACAGTAGAATGAGATGAAGGTCTTGTTGATGCACGGCTCTGACAGCTAGGCACCAAAGTTATTATAGTTAACGAAAACTAACGAAATAACCAAAACTAGAATTGAAAAAACATTTTTGTTAACTGAAATAAAAATTAAAACGAGAAACTGAAACTGTATTTTGTGTTTCAAAAACTAACTAAAATTATCGTGAAAATGTCCTTCGTTTTCGTCTTTGTCAACTTTTTTCATCCGTAAACCTTTTTGGTTGATATGAAATCTATTTCATCTATCTGGTTTTATGACTTAATAAACTTATTGGGGCTGAGATGGATCAGACAAAGGAAATAAAGGAAACATTTATTGTGACCTTATTGAATCTGGCACCCAACAAATACCCTATTACAAAAAAACTACAACTAATAAAAACTAAACTAAAACTAAGCATTTTCCAAAAAATAAAAACTAATTATAACTAGCAAACAAAAAACCTTGAACAGATGCAGCGACCGACCAAACAATCAGCACCAAACATATGAACAGAGACAAACAGAAACAAAGACTAAAGAAACGCTGAGTGGGAAGGAAAAGTTGGTGCTGTCACTTCCATCATTCCTCTGAGAAACTGAGACTCGTTTATAATCTGTTAATAATCACTGAACTGAACGCTGCTAAGCAGAATCTGACGTCTGTTCTCCAGAAGACGAGGCGCTCTCACCGGGAGACGACTGAACCCTCAGCAGCCGGGACAGACTCCTGCAATGCAGTAAACAGCCAATGCAGATAGAAACTGCCCCAGTGGCACACACACACACACACACACACACACACACACACACACACACACACACAGCAGCATGCACTGAATCCTGCATGATATTAGGCTCTTCTTTCTGCATGCAGCCGCTCACAAAGGGGAAAACATTACACATATTTAAGACATTTTTCAAAATAAGTTACAAATGCAAACTATTCCTTATTATCGTCTAGTTTAGCTGCATTCAAACTGTCGAGGCCACCTCCACCTCCTCCTCCACCTCCTCCTCCACCTCCACCTCCAGCTGACCCTCTGTGTTCCTCCAGCTCACTGAGCTGACATCATAAAATAAATAACAAGAAGATGTAAAACATCTTTGCATTCTGCACTTCAATTATTTTGACCCAAAATACAACACTTCATCTGAATTGTTGAAATGTATCTTTTGCAGTATTCCTTTCCTGTGATACTTTATAAAAATAATTATTTATGACACGCTATTTTTGTTGTGTATGGGTGTTTCTGTTTGGATGAATTAAATATATATATATATATATATATACACACACACAAATTCTTCCTGATTTCTGTGCAGATTCAGAGTGACGACAGGGAAGACAGTGTGTGTGTGTGTGAGTGTGTGTGTGTGTGAGTGTGAGTGTGTGAGTGTGTGTGTGTGCGTGTGTGTGTGAGTGTGAGTGTGTGTGTGTGTGTGTGTGTGAGGGAGAGAGACCTTGGTGGGAAGCAGAGGGCGTCCAGGAAAACATCAATGAAACTCAACTGATGAGGGCTGAAACTGAGTGAGAGGGAAAACCTTGACTTTGACGGAGAGTTGGGAAAAGATATGGAAGACTTAAAAACAGACAGTAAGGACGGAGAGAGAGAGAGAGAGTAAAATAGAGGGAAGAGAGAGTGATAAAGACAGAGACAGATGACAGGAGACTGACAGAGAGAGACAGGTGACATGGAGAGAGAGAGAGATGTTCATCTGGATGAAGTGTTGGAGTCTCCGGCTGCAAAACCGGGAAGTCAGGAACAAAACCTGAACGCCTCAGCACCTGTCTGTGTAAAAGAAAATGTAAAATTACCCTCCAAAAATATGTACCATCAGCAGATTTTAGGCCCTTTTTGATGCTAAGAATGTTTTAAAATACAAAGTTTTATATATATATATATATATATATATATATATATATATATATATATATATATAGTGGTTGCCAGAACTTTACCGTAATAAATACACTGCAACTTTTTCTAATATTACGGTAAAATGATATTAACACTGTTGATTTCATGTTTAAGATTGACATTTTATTCCATATTTTACTGTATAAATACAAAGTTTTTTCATCAAAAGAAATGCTGTTCTGCCATATAATTGACAAGAAAATACTTTATAAATGCTGCATAAATTAAAGATTTTACCATTGAATATAACAGTATATTTCTGTTGGAGATATGGTGTTTAGTACATTTAACAGTGAGAAAAAGTAGTTTTACTAACAATAAATGCAAAAAATTACAGTGATGCTTGTATATATATTACATTAAATACATATTACAGAGTTTTTTTTACAGTGGAGTAATGTATTATTTTAAAAAACTAAAACCCTGTTTTGGCTGATATATACTTACTGCTACTGTATTAACCCATTTATCATTTTCTGTCCTTTACTGTCATGGTCTAGCAGTTTTTCACCCTAAAATCTAGAGACATTTTTTACAGTGAGTGTTAGAGAGAGAAGAGAGTGAAGCAGACTGATGGATAAACAGACAGATTAATGGAGACGTCCTAAAGAGACAGAACTTAACAAGAAATGACAGAAAGATGACAAAGACAGAGTGAGCAGGAGACAGATGATGAAAGGAAGCAGTGAAAGCTGGTGGAGGACAGAGACAGATGAGACGAGCTGAGAAAAGACAAGAGACGAGCTGAGAAAAGACAAGAGACGAGCTGAGAAAAGACAAGAGACGAGATGAGAAAAGACAAGAGACGAGCTGAGAAAAGACAAGAGACGAGATGAGAAAAGACAAGAGACGAGCTGAGAAAAGACAAGAGACGAGCTGAGAAAAGACAAGAGACGAGATGAGAAAAGACAAGAGACGAGCTGAGAAAAGACAAGAGACGAGCTGAGAAAAGACAAGAGACGAGCTGAGAAAAGACAAGAGACGAGCTGAGAAAAGACAAGAGACAAGCTGAGAAAAGACAAGAGACGAGCTGAGAAAAGACAAGAGACGAGCTGAGAAAAGACAAGAGACGAGCTGAGAAAAGACAAGAGACGAGCTGAGAAAAGAGAGGAGACGAGCTGAGAAAAGACAAGAGACGAGCTGAGAAAAAGACATGAGGCGAGATGAGAAAAGACAAGAGACGAGCTGAGAAAAGACAAGAGACGAGCTGAGAAAAGACAAGGGACGAGCTGAGAAAAGACAAGGGACGAGCTGAGAAAAGACAAGGGACGAGCTGAGAAAAGACAAGGGACGAGCTGAGAAAAGACAAGAGACGAGCTGAGAAAAGACAAGAGACGAGCTGAGAAAAGAGAGGAGACGAGCTGAGAAAAGACAGGAGACGAGCTGAGAAAAGACAAGGGACGAGCTGAGAAAAGACAAGAGACGAGCTGAGAAAAGAGAGGAGACGAGCTGAGAAAAGACAGGAGACGAGCTGAGAAAAGACAAGAGACGAGATGAGAAAAGACAAGAGACGAGATGAGAAAAGACAAGAGACGAGATGAGAAAAGACAAGAGACGAGCTGAGAAAAGACAAGAGACGAGATGAGAAAAGACAAGAGACGAGCTGAGAAAAGACAAGAGACGAGCTGAGAAAAGACAAGAGACGAGCTGAGAAAAGACAAGAGACGAGCTGAGAAAAGACAAGAGACGAGCTGAGAAAAGACAAGAGACGAGCTGAGAAAAGAGAGGAGACGAGCTGAGAAAAGACAAGAGACGAGCTGAGAAAAAGACATGAGGCGAGATGAGAAAAGACAAGAGACGAGCTGAGAAAAGACAAGAGACGAGCTGAGAAAAGACAAGGGACGAGCTGAGAAAAGACAAGGGACGAGCTGAGAAAAGACAAGGGACGAGCTGAGAAAAGACAAGGGACGAGCTGAGAAAAGACAAGAGACGAGCTGAGAAAAGACAAGAGACGAGCTGAGAAAAGAGAGGAGACGAGCTGAGAAAAGACAGGAGACGAGCTGAGAAAAGACAAGGGACGAGCTGAGAAAAGACAAGAGACGAGCTGAGAAAAGAGAGGAGACGAGCTGAGAAAAGACAGGAGACGAGCTGAGAAAAGACAAGAGACGAGATGAGAAAAGACAAGAGACGAGATGAGAAAAGACAAGAGACGAGCTGAGAAAAGACAAGAGACGAGCTGAGAAAAGACAAGGGACGAGCTGAGAAAAGACAAGGGACGAGCTGAGAAAAGACAAGAGACGAGATGAGAAAAGACAAGAGACGAGATGAGAAAAGACAAGAGACGAGCTGAGAAAAGACAAGAGACGAGCTGAGAAAAGACAGGAGACACTGCTGTGAGTAAAGACGACAACAGCTGGTCAGTCTGCTGTTGTCAGGACCTTCTAACCCGAACCCTGCCAACGGGTCCTCGAATATACGGAGACAAAGACAGACAGACAGACAGACCCTGGGGCCTTGCGGGGACATGGGGAGGTCTCCAGGGTGTTGGCTGGTGTTGGTTGGTGTTGGCTGGTGTTGGGTGGTGTTGGGGTGGTGTTGGTTGGTGTTGGCTGGTGTTGGTTGGTGTTGGGGTGGTGTTGAGCTGGTGTTGGTTGGTGTTGGCTGGTATTGGCTGGTGTTGGGTGGTATTGGCTGGTGTTGGTTGGTGTTGGCTGGTGTTGGTTGGTGTTGGCTGGTGTTGGTTGGTGTTGGCTGGTGTTGAGCTGGTGTTGGTTGGTATTGGCTGGTGTTGGGTGGTGTTGGCTGGTGTTGGTTGGTGTTGGCTGGTATTGGCTGGTGTTGGGTGGTGTTGGCTGGTGTTGGTTGGTGTTGGCTGGTGTTGGTTGGTGTTGGCTGGTGTTGGTTGGTGTTGGTTGGTGTTGGCTGGTGTTGAGCTGGTGTTGGTTGGTATTGGCTGGTGTTGGGTGGTGTTGGCTGGTGTTGGTTGGTGTTGGCTGGTGTTGGTTGGTGTTGGCTGGTGTTGAGCTGGTGTTGGTTGGTATTGGCTGGTGTTGGGTGGTGTTGGTTGGTGTTGGCTGGTGTTGAGCTGGTGTTGGTTGGTATTGGCTGGTGTTGGCTGGTGTTGGTTGGTGTTGGCTGGTGTTGGTTGGTGTTGGCTGGTGTTGAGCTGGTGTTGGTTGGTATTGGCTGGTGTTGGCTGGTGTTGGTTGGTGTTGGCTGGTGTTGGCTGGTGTTGGTTGGTGTTGGCTGGTGTTGGCTGGTGTTGGTTGGTGTTGGGTTGGTGTTGGCTGGTGTTGGTTGGTGTTGGCTGGTGTTGGCTGGTGTTGGTTGGCATTGGCTGGTGTTGGGTGGTGTTGGTTGGTGTTGGCTGGTGTTTGGTGGTGTTGGTTGGCGTTGGCTGGTGTTGGGTGGTGTTGGTTGGTGTTGGCTGGTGTTGGGTGGTGTTGGTTGGTGGATGGAGCTCCTGGGACTTCCTGCCAGGGACAAAGTCACCTTAATGTGAGGTAATAGCAGGACAGCAGCCGTCACTGGACATAAACTGTACTTCTCTCTTTATTATTATTATTCTACTTTATTCTACTATAGTTCCTCTTTATTATTATTATTCTACTTTATTCTAATATAGTTCCTCTTTATTATTCTACTTTATGTTTAACATCATAGCTCAGATGTCTGAATGTTTAAGTTGTAAAGCAACAAACGTGTGAAACACCGAAGAGGAAGAATACTTTTTATAATATGTAAATACTCTGCTGAGAACATGTTTCTATGATAAGACATGAACAGAGCAGCGTTTTCTCTCATGGCTGTTTACTGTGTTATTCATGAAGGAGCTCAGACGTGAGAGTAGAATCTCCATGATACGATAACACTGTAAAATTATCTTTCCACAAGTCACACCAACTGGAGAATGTTTTTCCATTTTCTTCTCCATTCATGAGGTTTGGAGGACTCACTGAGGTAGATCCAGAGTCTGTGAACAGGTGAAAGGTTGGTAATGAATGTTGTTTACTCCTCCACCCATCCTGTCCTGCTGCTGAGCCTCCTGTTTAAAGCTGTCAAGACAAAAAACATTCTGGCCTTGAGATAAATACAAACATTCACAATAATCCTGCTGCTGCTGCTGCTGGAGAACCTCCTGCAGGCCTGATGTTGTCAGAGTCATCGGACAAAGAAACGGGGTTAAGTCAGGAGAAACCCATGCACAAGTACACAAACAAACAAACAAACAAGCAATCTATTTATACATACATCCTGTCATGTCCCACAGCACAATGGTGTGTGTTTGTTTGTTTGTTTTTATTTAGATCCCCAGCAGCTATTCTTCCTGGGGTCTATCATCATATTTCAGTGTGACAAATACAAAGTAGAAATACACAGAATGATAACAGACATGACATACAATAGATGATACATAACAGAAAACAAAAAGAACACACAGACAATACGTTATTACATTTCACATAAAACACGATTCACATCACAAAACAAATACAAAACAACGCAAACAGACAGCTGCATCAATTAAAGTTAATATTTAGATAATGACTTTTAAGTTGTTTTTTAAAGTGATATAGATTTAATTGAGTAATATGATAAGTGAGTGAGTTCCACCGTTGAATTGCCCTATATACATATATATATATATACATATATATATATATATATATATATATATGTATATGTATATACACGTTGAATCCTCGTCTTGGATCTTGGTAAAGTGAAATGTCTTGTTGAATAATTATGTGCCTCTGAAGGGAAAGACACATTTCTATAAATAATAAGAGGTGATTTTGTTATTATGACATTCTTAATAAACACCATCAGTAATGACAAAAATCTAGTTTTTATATCTAACCAACTCATGATTTGTATTTTAATAACATTAGTTCTCCATCCACATAAACAAAGAGCTCCTGTAGCTCCAGCAGGACTGTGAGTCAGTCAGTGAGTTCTGTAGAGGATCTGCTCTGTTATCTGGTTTTACTGCTTCAAACCTCCATATTCCACTCTTCTTCCCTTCTCTTTTCTTTTCCTTCCATTTCCAGCGTCTTTTCCCTCCTCCAGGATTATTCCTCCCATCCTGCTGTCCTCTAACCTCCTCTACTCTCATTGTCTCTCCTCCTCCTTTCACCTTTCTCCTCTCTGAACAACTGATATCAGGGAGGAACCGGCCGGCACCAATCCATCTCAACACAGAGCTGCAATCTCTGAAATCCGGATTTACCCCCCCTCCTCCTCCTTACCTGCACCAGCCGTCCTCCTGCCCTCCATCACTTCACCTCCGCTCTGCCTCCAACCTTCTGCTGCTATTCAGCACTTCCCTCCTCCATTATCCATTAATCTCTCCCCAGCACCCTCTGTTCTTACAGTCAAGCACAGATAGTCGACATTCCTCGTCTGTCCGGCTCACATCCATCTCCAGCCGGAGCACCAATCTGCTGCAGCGCCACAAACACTGAAGACTCACAGATTCAGCTCAATATGTGAAACAAGGAGAAACCCTCTCAATGACCAACTCACAACCACAGCCACTCCACCACCTCATCAATTAAAAGTCTGCATGTTAATCTAATCCACACATTTAAACAACAAAAACGTCTCCAAAGTGCTGCACATAGCATCACAAAAACAATAAAACAAACATTTTGATATAACAATCAGCAATAAATAATCAAATAAGTGCATGAATCTAAAATTATGCTATAAATAACACAATAAAATCAACATGAACATAGTAAAATGAATAAAAGACAAAGTGAAACGTAGTAAAATAAATAAAAGACGTAGTTAAACGTAGTAAAATAAATAAATAAAAGACGTAGTTAAACGTAGTGAAATAAATAAAAGACGTTGTTAAACGTAGTAAAATAAATAAAAGACGCAGTTAAGCGTAGTAAAATAAATAAAAGACGTAGTTAAACGTAGTAAAATAAATAAAAGACGTAGTTAGACGTAGTAAAATAAATAAAAGACGTAGGCTCCGGCCCCCGCGGCTCGTTAAGAAGAGCCTCCGGCCCCCGCGGCTCGTTAAGAAGAGCCTCCGGCCCCCGCGGCTCATTAAGAAGAGTAAGAACGAGTCTCCAAAAGTCTCCAATAACACCAGAAAAAGTCTCTGGATTTGTCTCCAGTCGCTTTCTTGAAAAATAGTCTCTAAGGGGGTCTGAAAAGTTGCTAAATATAGCAACAAAGTTGCTAAGTTGCCAACACTGCTTCACCGGCTTTTATAAATGTTGCGTGTTGTTGTTGCGTCCAGTACTACGTCACATCCTGTTTAGTGTTCTATCCAATCAGTAACCAGGCTGTTAACAGGGGAGAAACAGACCCTGCTCTTCTACAGGGACTAAAGAAGTCCAGACTAAAGTCCTCTAGGACGGCTCGTATTTAGATTAGCGGCGTTTCAGGGAGTCAGACCCTCATTCTGGGTGTTGTCCGGCTATGACCCGGTAGTGGAAACAGCCCTTAAATGACCCGTCACACCTCCTCTAAACCCTTTAAACCCAATAAGTGATGAGAGTGGCCCTTAGTTGAAGCTGCTGAGGCCCTCAGGTTCCTCCTGGTCGGTTCTCCTGCTGCTAGATAACGTAGAGCAATAACTTCCTCCTCCACCATGGAGGTGCTGGGTGTGGATGGATTATATCTGATGGAGAGAGAGAGAGCCTCATACCCACAGCAGAGGAAGAGGAAGAGGAGCTCCCTGTGTCTCTGAGCTGATGAAGAGTCTCAGGTGAGGGAATGAATCTGTTGAGGAAACGTCTGAGAGGACAGAGGATAGAGAGAACAGGAGGAAGGATGGAGAGGTGAGGAAAGAATGGATATTGATTTCCACCTGAAAGAGGAAATCTCTTTTCAGCAGCTGCAGGAACTTAGTGTGAGTTTTACAATGTTAATGTCAGAGCAAAAGACAAAATAATAAAATAATAATAACCTTTAAACGATTCACTTTTCTGCTCCAGCTCCAGTTAGTCCTATTAGCCTTCACCTGTTTTTTTATTTTCTTCTTTCGTCTGTATCTCAGTTGTCATGATCAACAGATGGCAAACAAGATATGCAAATTTATATTTCAATTTGTAAATACGTTCTTAGTAGTGCACTTAAATTTAATACTTAAAACTTTATATATATATATACATATATACACACACACACACTTTATATATGTATGTGTGCAATCTCGTTTAGCAACCAACTCTTTTCTGGTTGGTTGCTGTGTTTCTCTCTGAGCAGAGGTGGGCGTGGCCTGATGGCTCTCTGAACAGAGGTGGGCGTGGCCTGCTGGCTCTCTGGGCAGAGGTGGGCGTGGCTTGCTGGCTCGCATTAATTCACTAAAAAGATTAATTCAGCGAATCGTTCAGGACTAAACTGGAACGATGAGGATCAGACTCACTGAGCTGAAACCAGCAAGGTTTCCTGAGTGACCTGAGAACACGCTGAGCCAATGAGCTGAGGGGGGCGGGGCTTCTGATCACTTTACATCCAGTCAACTGACTGATTGGCTGAAGCAGAGAGCCAATCAGGGCTCCTGTTCACTTTACTAATACGCTCCGTACACCAACCCAAACTGACTGACACTCACTGGAGCAGAGGTCTCAAACTGATCCAGGGAAGGAAAGTGGCTGCAGCACACCTGACTCCCCTCATCCAATCACCTGAGCTGTCTTCACTCGTTGATGAGTCGTATCAGGTGTGCTCTGGCTAGCTCGAAACAAAAACCTGCAGCCACTGTCCTGGATCAGTCTGAGCCCTAGATGGAGTTAATCTGAAGCTGAGAGAAGAACAACACTGTCAGGAAGAGATTCAGTACGCTTCACCTCAACCTTTCATTTTTTAGAACCAATCACGTGGTGCCAATTCATAAACGTCCTACTTGTGAGTAGAAGTATTTAGAAATCTACTGCAATAAAACCGCAAACCACATATTAAATTAACTTTTAATTAAGGTTGACGTCACGTTAGCGACACTAGGCTAGCTAGCAAGCTACATTTAGCTAGCACCTACCAGAGAAATAGCCAGTAACGACAAATAGGGAATAACAGCACTAAAAACAGCAGCATATGATTATTGTTGTTTTCACTTACCAGAATATATTCAGAATGAGTGAGTGAATATGAGTCAGTCTCTCTCCAGCAGGAACCGGTCCAGTTTCTGCTCCAGCTTTGTTTAATGCTCATGTGTGGCGAACCTATGCGTCATCCTAAAATTATGCATTTGTCAAAACAGAAATGTTGGTTTGAGCTCTTTGCGAAATGCAATGTAAAAATGTTTATTTTAAACAATTTAATAAATGAAAAATGTTTCATTGGAAAAACAAAACAAATAATATTAAACTGCATGGGAGGACCATTATCAATTGGATGAAGTACAGCTTGAAAGACTTTCCCACAGTGTTGTCCGTGGGTACTTTAGGCTTTAAACACTGATCTGATGCGGCTCGGCGTGTCGACACAATAATAAGGTTGTGTTGTAGGACAAAATAACAATAAGCGTCTTCAAAGCGTGTCTCTGTGTGACGGTCAGTCCCATCAGAGACAAACTGCAACAACCAAAGCAAACGCCAAGAGGTTTCCTGATCTTTCTACTGTTTTCTCCCCCGCCTCCCTATGAAGCAGTTAGAGTTCCCAGGGGATCATTACTTCAGCTGGCGTGTGAAACGGCCGTGGAGATTAATGCCTTTTCTGCATTACCTGGTGGCAGCGGAGAAGCAATGGATACAGTACTGTAGAGGTCCTGCAGACACTTTTTAATCTGGGAGAGAGAGCTCTCTGATCCAAGCCAGCAGCAGGCTGGAAAAAAGTAAAGGTGAAGAGAGAGAAAGGCCAGAAGGCAAAGACCTGGAGGTAAAAAAAGAGAGAAAGAGGAGGCAGAACGAGGAAGATTCGTGATTTTATTCTTAATTAGTACTACTGAAGAGCAAAGTTAAATATATAACTTTGTATAATACTTTACAAAAGTAGAGGTTTTCAGTCTAATGGAAAGACTTTTGATCTGGCTCCAACACTAATAGGACCAGGATCCCTGATGAACAAGGGGTCCAACATGTGGATGAGGGGCCACCGCCCAGAAACACAACGATGGTTCATATCAGCGCTGAGGACCGAGAAATCCTCTCAGAGGCCAATTAACAAGTCAACTGGTGAAGTAGAAAAGTGATAATAAAATGCCAAGTAGACTGGTGGAGCCAGCTTGTATTGGCCTTTGTGGAGAACCATGACTATGTCAATTTTAACGTTCATGCTAAATTAAAATATTTGTTTTTTAAGACAACATTATCATTGATATTCAAATGTATTAACCAGGCTAAACATGGATGTATGCCATTTGAAAGTCCATTTCAAGTGTTGAATGCCTACGTTATATTTGTAACTCCTTAGTGAGCGTCTTGTTATATTTGTAACTCCTTAGTGAGCGTCTTTTGTTATATTTGTAACTCCTTAGTGAGCGTCTTTTGTTATATTTGTAACCTCCTTAGTGAGCGTCTTTTGTTATATTTGTAACTCCTTAGTGAGCGTCTTTTGTTATATTTGTAACTCCTTAGTGAGCGTCTTTTGTTATATTTGTAACTCCTTAGTGAGCGTCTTTTGTTATATTTGTAACTCCTTAGTGAGCGTCTTTTGTTATATTTGTAACTCCTTAGTGAGCGTCTTTTGTTATATTTTGTAACTCCTTAGTGAGCGTCTTTTGTTATATTTGTAACTCCTTAGTGAGCGTCTTGTTATATTTGTAACTCCTTAGTGAGCGTCTTTTGTTATATTTGTAACTCCTTAGTGAGCGTCTTTTGTTATATTTGTAACTCCTTAGTGAGCGTCTTTTGTTATATTTGTAACTCCTTAGTGAGCGTCTTTTGTTATATTTGTAACTCCTTAGTGAGCGTCTTTTGTTATATTTGTAACTCCTTAGTGAGCGTCTTTTGTTATATTTGTAACTCCTTAGTGAGCGTCTTGTTATATTTGTAACTCCTTAGTGAGCGTCTTTTGTTATATTTTGTAACTCCTTAGTGAGCGTCTTTTGTTATATTTGTAACTCCTTAGTGAGCGTCTTTTGTTATATTTGTAACTCCTTAGTGAGCGTCTTTTGTTATATTTGTAACTCCTTAGTGAGCGTCTTGTTATATTTGTAACTCCTTAGTGAGCGTCTTTTGTTATATTTTGTAACTCCTTAGTGAGCGTCTTTTGTTATATTTGTAACTCCTTAGTGAGCGTCTTTTGTTATATTTGTAACTCCTTAGTGAGCGTCTTTTGTTATATTTGTAACTCCTTAGTGAGCGTCTTTTGTTATATTTGTAACTCCTTAGTGAGCGTCTTTTGTTATATTTGTAACTCCTTAGTGAGCGTCTTTTGTTATATTTGTAACTCCTTAGTGAGCGTCTTTTGTTATATTTGTAACTCCTTAGTGAGCGTCTTTTGTTATATTTGTAACTCCTTAGTGAGCGTCTTTTGTTATATTTTGTAACTCCTTAGTGAGCGTCTTTTGTTATATTTGTAACCTCCTTAGTGAGCGTCTTGTTATATTTTGTAACTCCTTAGTGAGCGTCTTTTGTTTGATCTTTTCAAGTAAAACATTTTTGTTAACCTTACTGCCGCTTTCTGATTTTTGCTTCTGAGTCCATGTCGCAGTCAAGTTCTTGATGCAGGCTCTTTCAGCCGTAACACCAAACTGCCTCCAGTTCCTACATCACTGCTGTATGATGTCATGTAATGTAAAGAACCAATTGGACAGACATTTAAATATAACTATATAGACAAATCATTATTAATATAAGACTTGTTCAGAACCATTTAAAAGCTGATTGTAAAGGAACTTCTCTTAACACTAATAATTTCAGATAATGGTCTACAGAGTGACTGGGTAGTTAATATAAAACCACTGTTCAACACCTCATAGAGCACAACTCACTCATACTCGTCCCACTCACTAAAAGTGGTGTTACGTCCACTGACTAAACCCAGCCAGCAGACAATAACCCAACAATCAGAAAATTAAACAAAGCCAAAGGTGATATGAACAATGATGATTTATTTTACAACAACCAAACAAAGACACACTAAGGTGGAGGAGGATGGGACAAGTGATTGTGCCAAAAGAAAGTTGAAACAAATATAACAAAACAAGGCCTATCTAAACTAGCTGTGAAGAAAAACAAACAAACAAAAGGCCGAACTAACTTCTCTACAAAAAAGGCTTTCAGAACAATACAGGGGTGGCACAACCAATAAACTAATGGAGTAACAGAGAATAACCTACGTGATGCAAAATGTACAGGGTACCCCAACTTACCTAGTCCCAACCTCCCACCACACAAACCAATTTTCTTAAGCAAAGTCAGCAAATGCATTGGAAAACCAAGAGAGAATGAAGGCCCAAGATGTCCTCCATTTAAAAGGGTCTCTTCCATTGTGATTGGCCAGCTGGGGATGCAGGGAGCCAATAGGAGCACGGCCTGGCTACACAGGTAGCAGCTCATCAGTAATCACCTGCAGGCTGTCATCCCAATCACTGACAGTCTGTGCAGGAATCACCTGAAAACACAGGAAAAGGAGGAGAAACACAAAAACACACATTGCTGCCTGACACGTAACAGTGGATCACTGATGAGCATGTTCAGAATGTACCGAATGCTCCGTGGCTGCTGAATGAAACCTTCAGAATCATTCATCCGCCTGTTTCTGTCCTCTTGTGCTTTATGATTGAGTAGCTGCAGGATTTGGCCAATCTCTGTGGCACGGGTTGAGTTATGGGCTGCAGACGGCCCCACTATAGGACGTCAGCTGCAAATCAATGAACACATCAAATCTAAACTTGTCTCATGTAATGCTGACAAAATCATCAGCATTTTATTTCTGAATAAAAGCCCAGGCATTGAATGGTAGCGCCTGTGTGAGAGACTGTTGAGGAGACAATAAGAGTTCATGGTGTTACTGCACTGCTGAGTTTTGACTTCACCATCAGTCAGAAGTAGAGATAAAGGACTCACACACACTAGCAGCATGGTTTCACTAGCTGAGCATTGGCTCAGATAAGACGACATTTTGTTAGAAGACAGAGGAAGAAAGGCAGCAGGTCCATGGCTTTGGGCCAGACTGCACTGTAAAAAAACAACTTTTACGGTAAAAACCAGCAGCTGTAGTTGCCAGAACTTTACCGTAATAAATACGGTGCAACGTTTCTAATATTACAGAAAAATAATACTAGCACTGTTGATTTCACGTTTAAGATTGACATTTTATTCCATATTTTACCGTAAAAAATACAGTTATTCCATCAAAAGAAATGCTGTTCTGCCATATAATTGACAAGAAAATACTTCATAAATGCTGCATAAATTATAGTTTACCATTAAATATTACAGTATATTTCTGTTAGAGATATGGTGTTTAGTACATTTAACAGTGAGAAAAAGTTTTTTTACAAAAAATAAAAGCAAAAATTACAGTGGTGGCTTTTAAATATATTAATTTATTTTTGTTGCAAACACGGTGCCAGAGAATTTTACAGTGGAGTAATTTATTTTTCAAAAAGAATGTAAAAAGTACAGTTTCGTCTGATATAAACATTTACAATGTTTCATTGTTACTGAAACTGAATTAACCCATTTATCATTTTACATCTTTTGCTATCATGGTTTAGCAGGTTTTCACCCTTAAATCTAGAGATATTTTTTACAGTGTGAAATGGACTGACAATAGCACTGACTTGCTCTTTGTTTCACTCAGAAATGTCTCAATGGCAACGTCACGGGACAGTTTGACACATTCTTCCTTGTTTCAGCCCGACCCGTCTCAGAAATGGCTTCACATTAAAGCAAGGCAACAGCCAATAAGAACAATGTTAAATCAGAGGGGGTGGGGTGGGGGGCCGGGTCCTCAGAGGGTCTGGGGGAACGAGCCGGGGACATATTGATGGATCTCAGTCCTGCCTCGCATAATAATCACTCTCCTGGCCACTCGAAGGAAGACAGAGGGAAGAGGGAGACAGAATGGGAAAATAGTGGAGAGGCGAAAGGGGGAATTAGAGAATGAAAACCGTAAGAAGGCAAACTAGAATGCAAAGCTGTGCATTAGTCTGAGCGAGAGCAAAGAGAAAAAGAGCAGACGAGCTGAGCGATGCAAAGCACTGAACTGGAGCAGAGGGGAGAGGAGGGAGTAAGAGTGAGAGAGAGAGGATGGAGTCAGAGTGAGAGAGAGAGGAGGGAGTCAGAGTGAGAGAGAGAGGAGGGAGTCAGAGTGAGAGGGAGAGGAGGGAGCCAGAGTGAGAGAGAGAGGAGGGAGTCAGAGTGAGAGAGAGAGGAGGGAGTCAGAGTGAGAGAGAGAGGAGGGAGTCAGAGTGAGAGGGAGAGGAAGGAGTCAGAGTGAGAGAGAGAGGAGGGAGTCAGAGTGAGAGAGAGAGGAGGGAGTCAGAGTGAGAGAGAGAGGAGGGAGTCAGAGTGAGAGGGAGAGGAAGGAGTCAGAGTGAGAGAGAGAGGAGGGAGTCAGAGTGAGAGAGAGAGAATGGAGTCAGAGTGAGAGAGAGAGAGAGAGAGGATGGAGTCAGAGTGAGAGAGAGAGTGAGAGAGAGAGGAGGGAGTCAGAGTGAGAGAGAGAGGAGGGAGTCAGAGTGAGAGAGAGAGGAGGGAGTCAGAGTGAGAGAGAGAGGATGGAGTCAGAGTGAGAGAGAGAGAGAGAGAGAGGATGGAGTCAGAGTGAGAGAGAGAGAGAGAGGATGGAGTCAGAGTGAGAGAGAGAGGATAGAGTCAGAGTGAGAGAGAGGAGGGAGTCAGAGTGAGAGAGAGAGGATGGAGTCAGAGTGAGAGAGAGGAGGGAGTCAGAGTGAGAGAGAGAGGATGGAGTCAGAGTGAGAGAGAGAGGAGGGAGTCAGAGTGAGAGAGAGGAGGGAGTCAGAGTGAGAGAGAGGAGGGAGTCAGAGTGAGAGAGAGGATGGAGTCAGAGTGAGAGAGAGAGGAGGGAGTCAGAGTGAGAGAGAGGATGGAGTCAGAGTGAGAGAGGATGGAGTCAAAGTGAGAGAGAGGATGGAGTCAGAGTGAGAGAGAGAGGATGGAGCCAGTGAGAGAGAGGATGGAGTCAGAGTGAGAGAGAGAGGATGGAGTCAGAGTGAGAGAGAGAGGATGGAGTCAGAGTGAGAGAGAGAGAGGATGGAGTCAGTGAGAGAGAGGATGGAGTCAGAGTGAGAGAGAGAGAGGATGGAGTCAGAGTGAGAGAGAGAGGATGGAGTCAGTGAGAGAGAGGATGGAGTCAGAGTGAGAGAGAGAGGATGGAGTCAGTGAGAGAGAGGATGGAGTCAGAGTGAGAGAGAGAGGATGGAGTCAGTGAGAGAGAGGATGGAGTCAGAGTGAGAGAGAGAGGATGGAGTCAGTGAGAGAGAGGATGGAGTCAGAGTGAGAGAGAGAGAGGATGGAGTCAGTGAGAGAGAGGATGGAGTCAGAGTGAGAGAGAGAGGATGGAGTCAGAGTGAGAGAGAGGATGGAGTCAGAGTGAGAGAGAGAGGATGGAGTCAGTGAGAGAGAGAGGATAGAGTCAGAGTGAGAGAGAGGATGCTGAGTGTGTTCAGGTAGAGATCAGAGCTGCAGCTGTGGCTCCATATAGTGGTGTGTGTGTGTGTCTGTCTGTGTGTGTGTGTGTGTGTGTGTGTGTGTGTGTGTGTGTGTGTGTGTGTGTGTGTGTGTGTGTGTGTGTGTGTGTGTGTTCCCAGCAGTCTTCAGTCCATCAGGGCAGATCTCTGTGTATCAGTGTCTCTCACCACCAATTGAGCGTGAGCGAGAGAGCGAGGACACACACACACCCACACCCACACACACAAACACCCACACACACAAACACACACACACACACACACCCACACACACACACACACACACACACACACACACACACACACACACACCCAGTGTCTGTCTCAGCTCTGAACCAACGGGACTCTGGTTTTATCTCGTCTAGCTGCTTCAGGACGGCTGCAATAGTTGTAATATTAGACTGATTTCAAATGGCACAGACTATAATTATTACGTGATCCTTTATATTAAAAAGCTTCTAGAGTCCATGAACCCACCTGAACATCACTTCTTCATGACGTGAAAACATAAAATGAAGCAACATTGAGTCTCTCCATCAGCTTCCAAATAAAGTTCTGGCTTGAAACTCCATGACAGATTTTATTTGATGATATTCAGCAAGTAAAACTGGAGATATTGTCAAATATATTTAGTATAAAATGAAGAACTAGATATTATCCTCATTTTACCTGTTATATGTTATATATGCAACCTTTATTCATATTTGCAATATTTAAAATTCTGTGTTTTGAAATATAATTTTCAATATCAGATTTTATGTTTTCCTTTGTTTCTTTTGGGTTCAAAATGTTGATCAATAGTAGAATTTTTAACAGATTTTTTAACTGAATTTTAAACGAACATTCTAGCCGAAGATTTCAGAAGGTTAAGGTCCTTGTAATAAGCATTAATTAACAGGTAATAAGGCCCTTGTAAGTCCTTACAAGATGCTTATTAACATTATGTTTATAAGCCTATAAAAGTGTTAATTAATGGTAATAATTAATGGTTTTTGTGTAATGGGGTATTTGCTGGGTCCAGATTCAATAAGGTCACAATAAATGTTTCCTTTATTTCCTTTGTCTGATCCATCTCAGCCCCAATAAGTTTATTAAGTCATAAAACCAGATAGATGAAATAGATTTCATATCAACCAAAAAGGTTTACGGATGAAAAAAGTTGACAAAGACAAAAACGACATTTTCACTATAATTTTAGTTAGTTTTATAACCACAAAATACAGTTTCAGTAAGTTATCATTTTTAAAAAACTCTCGTTTTTTATTTTTATTTCAGTTAACTAAAATGTTTTTTAATTCTAGTTTTCGTTATTTCGTTAACTATAATAACCTTGCTGAGAAGTTGTTTGCTTGTCATTTTGTGGACATATCTGACATGAATAAGCATGAATTCAGAATTGTTACACCTTTGCATCATGTTGAAGTCAATTCTACTTTCGTTCTATTTATTGCAGTTAAGTTAAAGTGAAATTAGTTTATTTTGGGTACATACTTCCTGGAGAATGTAATTAAATTCACTGAGCTGTTTGCACCTACAGACAATATAAATGATCCAGACGTGATTACATTTGGTTTTTCAGAAATATTTGGGACTTTCACAGCAGGTTTAAAGTAGAAATATAGGATATTTTGCTCGTTAATGATGCCGTTGTTTCCACTGGCATGTCGATGAGGTTCTGCCATACACAAAGGCTGCACAAGCCAAAATGTGGCTGCAATGGACGAGGTGAGGCTATTTTAAGCTTAGCTGATTGCTGGAAATGCCTTTGCTGTGTGACTAGAGCGGTTTTTGATGACTCGCTTCCCCTACCGGCCGGTAGAGTGAGGAGTCAGCAGTCAATGACACTATGAAACAATCAATAAAACATTCTCTATTTTTAAATTAAATCACTGCAACCAAGACAGGTACTTGAGCAGACAAACATATGTGCAAAACAAGACTCGTTAGTCCAGTAGCATGTGAGTTAGCTGAGATGAGCCGATACACTCACACATTACAATAAAGTCATTGTTCTACTTTAGTTTGTTGAATGCCTTTTTTTGACTGTCCTGATAAATCCTCTGTTTATTTTTGACACATATAGCAATCTCTTCTCACTGCATAATCCCTAAATATATATATTGTAAGGTTGTTCACAATAGCCAAGTTTGTCCTCCCTCCCTCCCCTTACAAAGGTTTTTATAGTTCACGAAAACTAACGAAATAACCATAACTAGAATTGAAAAAACATTTTCGTTAACTGAAATAAAAACAAAAACGAAATTTAAAAACCCCCCGATAATAACCTTATTGGGGCTGAGATGATAAACCAAAGGAAATAAAGGCAAAATTTATTATGACCTCTTTGAATGTGGCACCCAACACATAGCCCATTACAAAATAACTGAAACTAACACTAAAGCTAATAAAAACTAAACTAAAACGAAGCATTTTCAAAATATAAAAAACAATAAAAACTAGCAAACTCACTCTAAAAAACTAACTAAAATAGGGTGACCAAGCGTCCTCTTTTGCCCGGACATGTCCACTTTTTACGTCCTGTCCGGGGCGTCCGGCCGGGTTTTATAAATTCACGAAAATGTCCGGTGTTCACTGTTTTTCATGGGACCAGTACATGTGCACGTAAGTTGACCGGCGCTTTGCACACAATTTTGCGAGACGTAATTACCAAGAGGCTGCCTAGTGGGCAGGCTCTTGGTTTAGCTCTATGACAAAGTTTTATTTTTTTCAAACCTTGGAAATCTGCCCTAACAGACTTAGATTCCCACAGCCCTTTGAGTGCTCTGAGTGCGAGATGTGAAAAAATAAAACTTTGTCATAGAGCTAAACCAAATACATCACTGGAAAGGTCTTGGCCTGGAGAGTGACATATATCAATTTCAAGGTTCTATAATATTCTTGCTTTGAGATATTGACCTTTGAACCTTAACCCTGGGGCATATTTAAATGATTATAACTAAGAGACAAAAAGGGTTACAGACATGAGACCTACTGTTATAGAAAGGTGTTGACATGGACTATAATGTGAGCATAGTCACTAAGGGGTGGGAGTGGGGGGGCTTTAGGATATGCTGAAAAAACAACAAATCCCCCATTTAACAAGACAATATTTAAATTCTGATGCCAAAAATGTGATTGACATCCCCTCAAACCCCTGGAAAGGCACTAATTAAGTATTTCCAACTTCCAATTTTAGAGAAAAACCTGTTTTATTAAAAAAACTACAACTCCCTAGACCTCTCGTTTTGTAGTTCTTCCCTATTAGGGCTGTGAAAACCTATTTCTACCCAATATATCGAATATCACACACTGTCTAATAAATAATTACACTGTATGTATATTATCTATGCTAAAAAAAGACAACAATGTTTGTTTAATGAAGATATTTTAACTAAAACAGGAGAGCAGAGTCGGGGCCATTTACAGTGAAGCGCGATTCAATGAGATCGCACAGCACATCCGCGAGGATAGGACCACATCCGCTATGCTCGCGGTAGATTACAAAATAAAACAGATTTCAAAATAAAACACAGCGGATCGTCTTTTTCTGGCGAGATCTTCGCCACAAAGTGATTATGTACATTCACTGAGTGAATATTAAGAACATAAAACATATATTTCTCGCTAGAAATGTAATCAAAATCCATTTTTATGCAGAAACAAAGTCAAAATATTTATTTTTTTTCACTAAAAATGAGAGGAATGTCCGCCAGTGGAATGCCGTAAAACAAACGAATAAAATTTTATTTCTCAGAATCGAAGGAGAAAAAAATTATACTGAGAGCCACAACATGAAGCTATTTTATTGTTGAATTATCAGTGAGACTTTGATGTGTTTGTGTTGAGAAATGTTGACGATGTCATTAAAATAAATCCTTAAAATAGGGAGAAAAATACTTCCGTGCACAGGGTCCTTGGTTCTCCATTCAGATTGTCGCTGGCAGCGTAATGGAGGGCCGTGGTCGGGATATTATTGGAGTGAATAGACGGCTGTAAGCCTCTGCTCTAAGCGCTTCTCAGCGCCGCGAGCGGGTTTATATTGGAGTCAATTGAGAACCCAGAGCGTTTCACACAGACGTGGAAGGGTACCCTTTGTGCCAGTATGATACGTCTAGGGGTGTGACAAATCGTCGGTATATTCGATTTGGGAATGAGAACGGGTTGGATATATTGTTGAAGCTAGATTTTCTAACGGAAGAGTTCATATTTAGAACATTATTTCATATTATTTATTCATTTATTTGAAAAGAGTCTACGAGAGCTATTATTTTGTTACAAGTTTTTACAGATTTCATTTTATTTTATTACAGAAGTTAATTTTGCACCATTGAAGCATAATAAAGCATGTTCATCAACCTCCGAGAAGCCTGTCTGAATTTGTGTCTTGAGGCCGTGCCGATTGTCCTCTTTTTTGGAAATCAAAATATGGTCACCCTAAACTAAAACAAACTGAATTTGAAAACAAAAATTCACAACGTGATTAAAACTAAAACTGATGAAAAATCCAAAACTATCATAACCCTAGTTGGTGCTTGTTGCTAAATGTAGCATGTTGATTGGTGAGTGAACGTGACGTATGAGAGATGTAACCAGATGTAACCAGATGTAGCCAGATGTAACCAGATGTAACCAGATGTAGCGGGGTCAGTCAGAAAATCCCATGGACATGGCTAGCTTGCTGTTCTGTGCCCGAGCTAGAGTCTGCAACCCAGCAAAACTGCCCTCACTGATGTAAACGGCTGTATGTTCTGTAATCACCTGCTGAAGTTCAGTCAAGTTCATAAACAGAAGATCCCTGGTCCTGTGAAGTGATTCCCCCCCACACACATCCAGAGGAGGTCTCCTACCAAACCAGTAGGCTGTGGTGCTGCAGAGGTCCTTGGCTCCCAGCCGTGGTTTCAGTAGCTCACCATCTTTTACTCCAAAAGGAGACACTTGGCCAGTTCCTTGGATAAACACACGCATGATGGCGGCAACGGACTCCCAGCGGCCCAGCTGTTAGCTCTGCACACAGCTGCCAGTCGGCTCTCCCCACACCTCTGACCTCTGACCTCTGACTGGGAAATGCTACAACTTTCGCTCTGCTAGATGCGATTGGCTGGGCGCAGTCATGTGACTACGTTTACATGAGGTAGTGACGTAAAGGTGTTTGAGGGAGAGCATGAAATAATATTTATGTTGGATCAGGTTAAAAATCTGCCTATATATGTATATATATATATATATATATATATATATATATACATATATAGGCAGATTTTTAACCTGGGTTACACACCAGTGTCCAAATCTCAGCTCAGAAGCTGAGAAGGCGATCTGCAAATAATCCTCTTCAGAGAAGCCGGAGCAGCTAACACCAACACAGGAACGGTGAAAATCCAACCAGGAAACACAGAGGCTGGAATCAGAGTCGGGGCCAGTGGGCAGCAGGTTTCCCAGGGCAGAGACCAGGAGACGGAGTCAGGAACAGATGGGATCAGAACCAGGAAATCAACCGGGACCATGTCATTGTCCTTGGTAGAGGACTGGATGAAAGCCTGGACCAGCTTGCAAAGGTCTTCATGTTTCTCCACAACTATGACAACTAAGTCTTCTAAATGTCACTTGCTTAAAGAGAAAGTTCTCTTCCTGGGCCGTGTTGAGTGGTGAAGGGATCTGCCCAAACTCAGCCCTGATCGGGGATGTGCAGCTCTGGGAGCCCCCCAACAACCTGCAGCAGCTGCAAGCTTTTCTTGGGTCGTGTAACTACCGCAAGTTTGTTTCAGCCTCTACAGAACTGGCAAGCCTTCTCCACAGCCTTCTAAAGAAGGGGGCTACGTTCTTGTGGACAGATGAGCACCAGGATGCTTTTACATGGCTGAAGAAAAAACTGACCACTACACCAATGCTAGGATACCCGATGGTTGGAGGCAAGTACATTCTCGACACTGATGCCTCAGGCCACAGTCTTGGAGCTGTTCTCAGCAGAAGAATTCTAACATACGCCAGCAGCCGTCTTAAACCAGTACAACAGAGGTATTGTGTCACTAGATGTGAGTTACTTGCTGTCGTCCGCTACACCCGCCAAATACCGTAAAGGTCAGTTGGCTTGCTGGCTGGAAGGGTTGAGCCAATATGACTTCCACATGGATCACCGGGCAGGCCGCCTGTACTCCAGTGCTGACGCCATATCAAGGCAGAGCAAAGAATGATCAGACAAATATGAGTGTTACCAAGCTGTACAGAATGCCTTCGACCTGCCATGTAAGTTCTGCCAAAGACTTGATGAGCAGTGGAGGTTTGAAGATGAAGCTGATGATGTTGTGCCACTGGCAGTGAGGTGCATCTCGTCTGGCAGTGAAAAGAGTGAGGAAAACATTCAGTCGATGGAAACTGAGCAAGCACCTTTACCTACCGTATGCTGTGGCCAGTCAGTTTGGAAGAACTCGCCAAACTCCAGAAAGCTGATCCCGTCCTCTCCACCCTCCAAACTTTGAGTGTAGAGATTTACATCACTTTTGCTTCTGGACTGTGTCTTAGTAAAGGACAAACATTTGGTTTTCTTTGCATTTAGAGCTAACTTGAGGCCATTTAGTGAGATCTGAAGTTGTTTAAATGCATCCTGAAGCTCCTTGATGGCTTGACTCATCGAGGGGGCAATTGAGATTACCACAGTGTCATCCACATAAAAGTTGAGTTTAGCAGTTTTTATGTCATCCCCTATGTTATTTATAAATAAAGAGAATAAAATTGCTACCAAAAAGTCTGATTTGAGACCACCTATAAAAACACATCGTGTGCGTTCTGTCAGGTAGTTTTGAACCATTTTAAAACCGGGAGCCCTATGGTGGCAGGTGGCATCGTTTAGGGTAGCCTCTGCCACCAGTATGAATGTGTGTGTGAAAGGGTGAATGAGCGCAGTCTGTAATGTAAAGCGCTTTGAGTGGTCGCAAATCGACTAGAAAAGCGCTATATAAGTGCAGGTCCATTTACCATTTACCATTTACCAAGCACATAGGCTGCTTTCCATATTTTAGGCACTGAATTTGATTTCGGACTGCAGTTGAAGATGTACGTTACAGGTTTTGCAATGAATTCAGTTGCAGCTTTTAACAGGAAGGGTTCAAGACCATCTGGTCCAGGAGACTTTTTGGGATCAATGGATTTTAGAGCAGCACTCTTCTAAAATATGATCAGGGAGACCAGAAGATGAGTTTGAACAGGACAGTGAGGCATTTCTTTCTCTGATTTTAAGAGCCCGTTCTTCAGAGAACCATCGACTATTTCTCTCCTTGATCCTTAATTTCTTTAGTGAGGCACGTTTATTACAAATTGTTGTAAAGACTTTAATAAAATATTTCCAGGCATTTATATATATTCCTGCATATAAATCATGGTGGAAAGCCTGCATGTCAAAATGTTAAAAACATATTTTTATTTTTATAAAGTTTACTAAATATTTATTTCATGTAAGTCTGGGGAAACCATGACATTTTTATCTGGACGCATCACGGTAATGAATTTGTGAATCAAAAATATGTTTAAAAATATAGAAAATATTATTTTAACACAAAACAATGAATTGTGCCTCATTATGGCGATATTGTTCATTCATCTAAAAGTGAAATATATTTAGTTTAATAAAGTATGTCCTTATAATCTTCACAGACAGAACTTAGACTGACTTCATGAGAATCACCCAGTTGGTAAAGAGATGAGGCCAGAAACAGCAGAGAGAGACAGTAGATACAGTAGATACAGTAGAGACAGTAGAGACAGTAGATTCAGTAGAGACAGTCGATTTAGAGAGACAGTAGAGACAGTAGATTCAGTAGAGACAGTAGATTTAGAGAGACAGTAGATACAGTAGAGACAGTAGATACAGTAGAGACAGTAGATTCAGTAGAGACAGTAGATTCAGTAGATTTAGAGAGACAGTAGATACAGTAGATACAGTAGATTTAGTAGAGACAGTAGATTCAGTAGATTTAGAGAGACAGTAAAGACAGTAGATTCAGTAGAGACAGTAGATTCAGTAGGGACAGTAGATTCAGTAGAGACAGTAAAGACAGTAGATTCAGTAGAGACAGTAGATTCAGTAGATTTAGAGAGACAGTAGATACAGTAGAGACAGTAGATTCAGTAGAGACAGTAAAGACAGTAGATTCAGTAGAGACAGTAGATTCAGTAGATTTAGAGAGACAGTAGATACAGTAGATACAGTAGATTTAGTAGAGACAGTAGATTCAGTAGAGACAGTAGATACAGTAGAGACAGTAGATTCAGTAGATTTAGAGAGACAGTAGAGACAGTAGATACAGTAGATACAGTAGAGACAGTAGAGACAGTAGATTTAGCGTCCTATAGGCGCAGCAGGATCTGGGACAGTAACGTGACACACCAGCATAAGAATAAATAGAAGTGAGAGCTCAGACAGGACTAGACGATTGGCAGAGAGAACGATCAGATCACCGTTCCTCAGACTCCCTCACCTCCTGCTCTAACACCCCCCCCCCCCCTCCCCCCGGTACCTAGACCCCAATCCTCCGCCTGGTGCCTAGACCCCCCGACCCCCCCGGAGCCCCCAGCAGCACTTGGAGTCTATTTTCTGCCTCGCCTCACTAAATAAGGCCTGGAGCCTGGCTGAGCGCTGCTCTGGTTGTTACCTGGTATAAAAAGGCTGGCGGCTGCTCCGACCATGCTGCTCTGCCCTCACACTGCTCTCAGTCCAGTCGGCTTCCGTTTTATGTTTTTGACACTTGGTTGAAAAACATATTTTGTAAAAAGCGAACGCACAAACACACGCTTTTTAAGAGGCTAACTTGATCTCTAAAGTGCTTTTTCTTTCATCATTTTATTTTGGAGGGATGGTTTTTTCCAGCAGCTGGAGGACATATCGGGGAAGGGACTGAGTGGAATATGGGGGCAAAAGGACAAGAAAGACAGGAAAGAGTAAGAGACCATTGAGTAAACTCTATCACTCCCCGTTCTACTGCTTCTTCACCTCCTTTCTCTCCCTTTTCCACCTTTTATCCACCCAAACCTTTCTCCTCTTTCTTTTCCTTCTTTGCTTCCAGCAGCTTCACTTTCCTTCTTTATACATTTTTTGTCTTCCACACACTTCCAATCTCCTTTTTTTCTCATTTCTGCTCTGCAAAAAAGGTGTTTAGTCTAAAACCAGATCAAACAGTAAATCTGAGGGAAATGATCTTGCTGCATGGACAGATAATTTACCTTGACAAGATTTATTAAATTAAGATTATTAAATCTAGAAATAAGCATGTTGAACACTTAAAATAATAAATTAACTCTTAAACCAGATAAAGTAAAGCTGCCAGCAGTGATGAACTCGCCCCAGCAGAGTGACCTGATGATTATTTGGTTCTTACAAGATAAAAAAAAAAACCTTTAGATTTAGAAGTGTTAGATCATTGATCTGGTTTTAAGAGTTAATTTATTATTTTATGTGTTCAACGTGTATATTTCACTTATTTTGGGGCTGTTAAAAGTTACTTTTTAAGTAAACTGATCTAAAAACCAGCATTTTGGGCTTATTTTAATCCTCCTAAATGCATCTGTAGACATGATTATTTCTAGATTTAACATGAGAAGAAAATATTGTCTGCATGGACAGATAATTTCATTTGTTTTGGGGACCTTTTCTCTCAGATTTAATGTTTTATCTTGTTTATAGAAACACCTTTTTTGCAGCTTCACTTTCCTTCTTTATACATTTTTTTCTTCCGCACACTTCCAATCTCCTTTTCTTCCTGTTTGTGTTTTTCATTCTTTTGCCTCTCCCTCTCTTCCTCCTCCTCTTTCTCACTTTCTATTTTACTCTTCGATCTACGGTGTGTTTCTCTTTCATTCGCTCCGTCTCTCTCTCGTCCGTCCCTCTTCCCAATTTGTCCTTCAGCTCTGTCAGCACTCCCTCTCACGCTCCATCTCCTTCTCTGGCGTCTGATCAGCTGTCTGCTGCTAACTTTACATGGCCTGGTGGTGCGGAGGGACTGACGCATTCACTGCCCAGTCATCACTTCAGACCAATCCTCTTACACAGCTCTGCTCTTTATTCTGCCCACTATTCCTGCTCTCTTTCTACCTGCATGGGCTCTTTTCTTTCTTGCTCTGCCTCTATTTCCCCTCCTCCTCCTCCTCCTCCTCCTCCTCCTTTTTTTAACCCTATCCTGTAAGAGAGCGAGGCAAGGCAAGTCCCATGACCCTCTTCTCTTCTTTTCTCTCCTCCTCTCCCCACATTAAACTCTCCATCGCTGATTCAGCTCCAGGGAGGAGACAGGCGCCTCCTGCAGCGCTGCTCCACTCTGCAGGCCGCCGTCCTCCGGACCCAGACGGTAGGAAGTCTCTCTGTTCATGGGATGTTTGGGAATAACTCTGTTTCTGCTTCCTCACTGCATCATCCGTCAGTGTGTGTGTGTGTGTGTGTGTGTGTGTGTGTGTGTGTGCTCTGTCCCAGCCTCCTTTACACACACTTCATATATTGTCATCAGCAGTTCTTCTGGAGAAACAGATTGTTTGTTAGAGAGCTGGAGAGTCTTCTGGCTGATTAATCGTTGTAGAGATCCAAGAACCATCTTCATACATTTGCACGGGGTTAAAGGGTTAAAGGTCAAAGGCGATCTGTGAGCTGTTAACTCTGTTAAGAGCGTTTTCTATCAGGAGCTACATTCATAATCACACTGCAACAAAAGGTGTTTAGTCTAAAAACCAGATAAACACACTAAATCTGAGGGAAATGATCTTGCTGCATGGACAGATAATTTAGATTTAGAAGTGTTAGATCATTTATCTTGTTTTAAGAGTTAATTTCTTATTTTAAGTGTTCAACATGCTTATTTCTAGATTTAATAATCTTAATTTAATAAATCTTGTCAAGGTAAATTATCTGTCCATGCAGCAAGATCATTTCCCTCAGATTTACTGTTTTATCAGGTATTTAACACCTTTTTAGCCGTGTGGTGCTCTGTGACTATATTTGCCTTCAGGACAGACAGGTGAGGTTTCTCTGCAGAAACACTATGAACATGTTCTAATGTTCTAATGTTCTAATGTTCCAGTGTTCTAATGTTCTAGTGTTCTAGTGTGAACCAGGTTCAGGCTCTCCGGGACCTCAGCTCTATCTATAGACGGGACACACACACATGTGTCACTCTCCGGAGAGAGCCAGAGAAGTTTAAAGTAGAAGCAACGGTCTAAAAGAGTCCGGCAGATGCTGCCGTCCCTCTCTCTCTCTCTCTCTCTCTCTCTCCCTCTCTCTCTCTCCCTCTCTCCCTCTCTCTCTCTCTCTCTCTCTCTCTCTCTCTCTCCCTTTCTCTCTTTCTCTCCCTCTCTCTCTCTCTCCCTCTCACTCTCTCTCTCTATCCCTCTCTCCCTCTCTCTCTCTCTCCCTCTCTCTCTCTTTCTCTCCCTCTCTCTCTCTCTCTCTCTCTCTGTCTAGTTTTAGCAGGTTAGCAGATACCAGAGATCAGTGGTGGTCAGCTGTCGGCCAGGCGTCTAGCTGACAGGATCAGGGAGGAGGTGGGGAGGCTGGAGGTGGGGAGGAGGTGGGGAGGAGGTGGGGAGGTGTCCGGTGTCTGCAGCAGATAGCCTGCATGGTTGTAGCGATTATAGTCGACATGCAGCTGTTTGAAGGGAATCTATCTGTCTGTCTCCTCCAGGCTAGCTTTATATGGTGTCATCCCCATGTTCTCCAGGTCCCATGTTCCCTGCTAAAGGAACATAGGACCCTTTTTGGGAAAAAAGGTCCTATGTTCCCCCCTTTTCCCAAAAAGAGCCTTATGTTCCATACTGTTGCGGGGTTAGGCTTAGGGGTTAGGGGTTAGGGTAAGGGGTTAGGGTTAGGGTTAGCTGGAGACCTGCAGGTTTGCCACCTCTGACCTAATCTTTTCTTCATCTAGACCTATTTGCATGAGCATCAAACTGGAGACCTGCAGGTTAGAGGTTAAGATAGGATTAGGGTAGGGTTAGAGGGTTAGAGGGTTAGAGGGTTAGGGTTAGGCCTATTTGCCATGGAATTTGGCAGTAATGGTGTAAGTAGTAACAGTAACAGACCGGAAAGTAACAGACCGGGGAACATAGGACCCTTTTTGGGAAAAGTGGGGGAAAAGGGTCCTATGTTCCACAGTCTCATACAAAGAGGGAACATAGAACCTTTATATGGTGCTAGCTTCACGGCAGCATGTTGAGATTGTACATGAAGGTTTCTCAGAGAAGAGGATATTTGTTGTTGTCTGTTTCTGGTTTATTGGGATGAAACATGTGTTGGATCCTCCAACCTGCTGTCAGGAAGACAGAAGTCACATGTTCAAATCCACCTCCTGCCCAGCTGTGTATCAGTGAGGTGCATAGTACATAATAGTACATAATAGTACATAATAGTACATAGTACATAATAGTACATAATATTACATATTGTATGCTGCCCTGATCTCACAATCCACAGCAAACTGTAAAAAATAATCAGTTTAATTTCATTTATTTTCAGCATTTGTTAATGATTTCCAAATGATTTAAATAGCTTTAAGAAAATAGTTGTAAAACATCTATAAAGATTAAATATGTAGACCTAGTTGTAGTACGTTGCTGCTCAAACCAATTATTAGATTATCAAAATAGTTGACGATTAATTCAGTAATTGATTATTGTTCGATTAATCGATTAATTGTTGCAGCTCTACTTTCTACAAACATTTTTTACAGTGTAGGTGAGTGTTTCTCTCTGGAGGATTGTGATTCCTGCCTGGAATACCGAGGCGGTGGAGTGTAGAGGAAGCTTCATGCTCAGTAATGTGTCTGCTCCGAGGGTGTGGGGTGTGTGTGTGTGTGTGTGTGTGTGTGTGTGTGTGTGTGTGTGTGTGAGAGTGTGTGTGTGTGTGTGTGTTAGCTAAGCCCCCTCGTTTAGCAGCTCCGGCTGGTGATTTACTAAACCTTCCTCCATGGCGAGGAGAGAGAAGAGGGAGGAATCAGAGAGAGGAGAGGAGCGGTGTGATTTATGGAAGAGACTTTTAGTTTAATTAGTGGGCGGCAGCAGCTGATGGTCTGTGTGGTGGGTTCGGGTTAGACCCTCAGAGGGGCGACGGGGCTACACGCCACGTTCACATGGTGACGGTCTGGACACAAGGCGCTAACGCTTCACCTTTTATTCTGTATTTAGACAAGCTTTTTTTAGTCATTTTGTGTCTTTTTTAGTCATTTTGTGTCTTTTTTTGTGTCTTTTTAAGTCATTTTGTGTCTCCTGTGTTTTTTTTGGTAATTTTGTGTCTTTTGTTGTGTCTTTTTTTAGGGACATATTTGTGGTTGGACCCAAATGTTAAACATTGTAAATAGTATCCTGATATATTCTATGTTTCCATGGTGACGGTCTGAACAGAAGACCTAAAGTGGCGTCTCGTCTTCACTTTTTATTCCTGGTTTATTCGAGTGTTTCCAGGAGGAAATCTGCTGATACGGTGATCTAAAGTGTGTGAATGTGATTGTATGCAGCCAGGCGGCATCACTTAAAGCCATAAGAGCATCTTTGGCCATGTGGAAGTTTTCACGCCACACATTTTCATCAGCTACTCCTTCCACAAAGTTCTCCTCCATCACTAGATCTCCCAGGTCTCGTTCACAGCCGTCTGGCTCCTCCCACCAATCGCTGCATCCAGAATGTGATGGAGGTAATTCCAGATCCTTCTCTGTTCACTAATACTATCTGTACATATCCTGGACATTTGGTGGAAAGACTCCTGTAAGTTTATTAGAGCTGCCAGAGCAGCTTGAAGGTCCCACCATGGAAATAATCCCACGTTTCTTTATTTCCTGTCCTGGAGCATGTATGTGACGTAAACACATACGTGACGTGAGCAGATCAGATCAGAGTTTTGTGTCTTGTCAGTGTAGACGACACGCTACGGAGGAGAGGATCTAAGTTTACACTCTGGAGGCACATTTTAACGTTTTTAAGACCAAAAACACCGTCACCGTCTAAACCAAAGGCACTTCACATTAAATATTTTGTTGTTTTACCTGCCAGCGTCCTGGTGTAGACGGCCTCGTCTCTGAAGGAAGATGTGACACAATAACTGTAATCCAAACACACTCCAACCTTAGTGCTGCTGCTGCTCCAGGTTTAGACCCTAAAACCTCTCAGAGCTTCATTAGATTCTGACATCAGCAACGGTTCAATTCATTAAAAGACAGATTCAGCCTTTGTGCATTTGCCTATAAATTGGTATTGATCTGAGAGGACGAGGAGGGGGAGGGGGGAGCAGCAGAGCGCGGGGGGGGGGGGGGGGGTAGAGCGTGTGCTAGTGTGTGTGTGTGTGTGTGTGTTAAGGGGGGGGGGGGGGGTTGCCAGTGGATCAGGGACTAAGGCTAATGGGGGGGGGGGGGGTCTCAGGTGGACCGGGTTCACTCAAGCAACAAGGGCAACTCAACACACACACACACACACACACACACACACACACACACCTAGTATCCCTGGGAAAATTTAAAGCAATTCCAACGGTCCATGTTAGTGAAACGTGCTCTAGTTTTACCTGATTCAGCACCTTTCTCTGTGTATAATGTGTGTATTGTTTGCTGTTTTTACTATAATGTTATAATGTTTTGTCGTTTTAATCTGTAACTGGTCACCAGGTCTCCCTCCAAAAACAGATTGTAATCTCAAGGGACTTCCTGGTCAAATAAAGGTTAAATATAAATAAAATAAACTGACATTATTCTGCCACATGCAGCATCAACCCGAACCAGCAGCAGAGAGAGTCTGTATGTTACTGAGAGAGAGAGAGACAATGAGCGGTGTGGAGAGGAGAGACTGCATATGGCAGCAACCTATAGACTACATGGGACACTGAGAGAGAGAGAGAGAGGGAGAGAGAGAGAGAGGGAGAGAGAGAGAGAGAGAGAGAGAGGGAGAGAGAGAGAGGAATCAGTCGGTGGGACGAGTCGCTCTGCACCGGACGAAAAGTTTTCAGTGTGAGGAAGAAAGAGGGAGAGATGGAGGAGAAAGAGATCAGAGAGAGGATGCTGGAGAGAGAGAGAGAGAGAGAGGGAGGGAGGGAGGGAGAGAGAGAGAGAGAGAGAGAGAGAGAGAGAGAGAGAGAGAGAGACTGCAGAGGCAGCACCTGGGACAGACTGAGAGAACAGAGAGCCGGCACTACTTCTTCTTTTTCTTCCTCTTCTTCTTCTTTCTACTCTCCTTTTTTCTTCTTTGCTCTCTCTTTGTCGCTTTTTCCTTTTGGTGCATCGGAGCCTCCTCCTCCTCCTCCTCCTCCTCCTCCTCCCTCTGAGAGGAGGAGGAGGAGGAGGAGGAGGCTGGTCCTCCTCTCAACATCTGCCGGGAGGTAAGTGAACATCGCCCTCCCACCGCTGCAGCTCAGCCTCCAGGCAGCACACTCTGGGTGTGTGTGTGTGTGTGTGTGTGTGTTCTTGTACTTCCTACATAGTGAGGACCGGAACACGTTTTTAACCAACAGAGTGAGGACATATTTGAGAAGTGAGGACATTTTGGCCGGTCCTCACTTCTTTAAAGGCGTTTTTGAGAGTTC
The DNA here is from genome assembly GCF_030273125.1 of Centropristis striata. Taxonomy (NCBI): domain Eukaryota; kingdom Metazoa; phylum Chordata; class Actinopteri; order Perciformes; family Serranidae; genus Centropristis; species Centropristis striata. The sequence continues at coordinate 921,291 of NC_081521.1, read as the reverse complement.
AGACTTTGTTTTATACAAGGATGTGTGTGTGTGTGTGTGTGTGTGTGTGTGTGTGTGTGTGTGTGTATCTGTGTGTGTGTGTCTGTGTGTGTGTGTGTGTGTGTGTGTGTGTGTGTGTGTGTCAGAGCAGAGAGCACGTGGCGGCCAGTCGTTGTAGTTCTGCTGCAGCATTTTAACGTGAATGTTTCTCAGGAGGTGTTCAGGTCATTTTTTATTGATTTATTGATTTATTTGACCAGGAAGTCCCTTGAGATTACGATCTGTTTGGGAGGAGACCTGGCCAAGGCTGCCAGTTACAGATTAAGATGGGAACATTATAGTTAAAACAGCAGAAAACACACACCTTAGAGAAAGGTGCTGAATCAGGTAAAACTAGAGCACATTTCACTAACATGGACTGTTTGAGTTGCTCTAAATGTTCCCAGGGACACTGGGTTTGTAAAATGTAACACAGTTTGATTTTTAAAGTAGCTTTTTGTTGATTGATTCTGTGATCTGATACAAGTGATCAGGGTGTGTTTGTGTGTAGTTGTGTAAACAGCTGTACACTGATAAAAAGGTGTTTAAAACCAGATCAAACAGTAAATCTGAGGGAAATGATCTTGCTGCATGGACAGATAATTTACCTTGACAAGATTTATTAAATTAAGATTATTAAATCTAGAAATAAGCATGTTGAACACTTAAAATAAGACATTCTCCTCGTGAGCGGGCGGCCCGGGTTCAAATCCGACTCGTGCCTTTTCCCTCTGTCTCTAGACTGTCAATAAAGCTTTGAAAATAAAAAATATCTTTAAAAAATATATTATCCAACACTTCTAAATCTAAAGTTTTTTTTTATCTTGGTAAGAACCAAATAATCATCAGGTCACTCTGCTCGGGCCAGTTCATCACTGCTGGCAGCTTTACTTTATCTGGTTTTAAGAGTTCATTCCTTATTTTAAGTGTTCAACATGCTTATTTCTAGATTAAATAATCTTAATTTAATAAATCTTGTCAAGGTAAATTATCTGTCCATGCAGCAGCAGATTTACTGTTTGATCTGGTTTTAGACTAAACACCTTTTTAATCAGTGTGTGAAGAACCAGGTGGGACGTTTTTGAAGCAGAGCAGTTGTTGAGGTGTAATCCGTGTTTTTATTCCTGATTGTGTATAAATGTGTATCTGAGTCTCTGAAGGACCCTGGGGGGCCCCATGGGGGACCACAGGGGGGTCTGTGTGGATCCTGATTCACACTGACACAACTGAAATGTAATTATGATGAAATATCTCAGATCAAGGGGATATCTGCTTATTCTCTGTCTGATCAGATAGTTCTTCGTAGTCAGCAGTTTTTATTTTAGACTGTTTCATTGTTTGATATAAAGATTTCACGGCTTTTGTCTTATTTCAAGAATTTTAAGAAAAATATTCTACATCCAGATAAAAATCTTTGTATCTGTCTGAAGAAAAGTTGACTCGTTTTTAGTGTGACTTTTCTGGTTTCTATAAATATAATGCCTATCATATCATTATGTCAAGATGATGGCTCTAGCATTTACTGATTATTAATTCAACAATATTTTTACACATATTGAGAAAATAGGTCACGTGTATTTCATTAGAATCAAGAAAAGGTCACTAGTTATTAGTCAGAATACACTAATTCTAAAGTATTTGTGCTTCATTGAGATTAGATATTTTTACTGGTTTTAGAAAGTCTTGACAAGACTAATGTTTTTGTTCCATTGGCAGATAATTTTGCTCTTTTTAAGCAAAATACGCCTCATTTTTTTTCTTGTTTTTAAGAGCTGACTTTCTGCAGTGCAACACTTTTCCCTCCCCACTGAGTGTGTGTGTGTGTGTGTGTGTGTGTGTGTGTGTGTGTGTGTCCCACCAAGGACCGAGGCCTGCTTGGGGGACATACTTCTTTATATGCCCATATGAACAAGAGCAACTATGGAATGTAAAGAAGTATGTATCCCAGGTCGGGAAGATTGCAGCAAACAAAACCCAAAACTGAAAACGGGGAGCTGATTGGAGGAGATCTGGTCTGATCCAGCTGGTCGACAGCTCAGGAACATGTACACACAGCAAAAAATAGAAATAAATAAGTAGAATAGAACAAATACATGCTGGAAAAGAAGTCAAATTATCTGCCAGTGCAGTAAGTACATTTTTCTTTGTAAGAATTCTTGAAATAAGTAAAAATATATCGGCACTGGAAAAACAATGATGTCTTAAAACAAGTCCAAATATTCTTATTTTGAGCAATTGTGGCTTCAAATCCCAACTGTAGTAACATTAAAATAAGCCAGAAATATTTGAAACGAGCATGTTTTTTCCTCATTCCAGTATCTGTGGGTAGATACTGGTGATAGAAAATGCTTTTAAATAACATTTAAACTCCATGCAACTAAAACTCTCAACTGGAGCCAATATTTTAGGTAAAAACTCACCATATTCAACAGTTGAATAGATTGAAAAGCATGAAAAAGCTCACAATGTCAATCCTAAAAACAAGTCTTTACACCAGACTGAATTCCCTGTGTAGAGGGGTTATTCACCCTATGAAGAGGGGTTACTGACCCTGTGTAGAGGGGTTATTCACCCTGTGAAAAGGGGTTATTCAACCTGTGTAGAGGGGTTATTCACCCTGTGAAGAGGGGTTACTGACCCTGTGAAGAGGGGTTACTGACCCTGTGTAGAGGGGTTACTGACCCTGTGAAGAGGGGTTACTCACCCTGTGAAGAGGGGTTACTTACCCTGTGTAGAGGGGCTATTCACCCTGTGTAGAGGGGTTATTCACCCTGTGTAGAGGGGTTACTCACCCTGTGAAAAGGGGTTACTCACCCTGTGAAGAGGGGTTACTTACCCTGTGTAGAGGGGCTATTCACCCTGTGTAGAGGGGTTATTCACCCTGTGTAGAGGGGTTATTCACCCTGTGAAGAGGGGTTACTCACCCTGTGTAGAGGGGTTATTCACCCTGTGTAGAGGGGTTATTCACCCTGTGTAGAGGGGTTACTGACCCTGTGAAGAGGGGTTATTCACCCTGTGAAGAGGGGTTATTCACCCTGTGTAGAGGGGTTACTGACCCTGTGTAGAGGGGTTACTCACCCTGTGAAGAGGGGGTATTCACCCTGTGTAGAGGGGTTACTGACCCTGTGAAGAGGGGTTATTCACCCTGTGAAGAGGGGGTATTCACCCTGTGTAGAGGGGTTACTGACCCTGTGTAGAGGGGTTACTGACCCTGTGAAGAGGGGTTACTCACCCTGTGTAGAGGGGTTACTGACCCTGTGAAGAGGGGTTATTCACCCTGTGAAGAGGGGTTACTCACCCTGTGTAGAGGGGTTACTCACCCTGTGTAGAGGGGTTATTCACCCTGTGAAGAGGGGTTATTCACCCTGTGTAGAGGGGTTACTCACTCTGTGTAGAGGGGTTATTCACCCTGTGTAGAGGGGTTACTGACCCTGTGAAGAGGGGTTACTCACCCTGTGTAGAGGGGTTACTCACCCTGTGTAGAGGGGTTACTCACCCTGTGTAGAGGGGTTACTCACACTGTGAAGAGGGGTTATTCACCCTGTGTAGAGGGGTTACTCACCCTGTGAAGAGGGGTTACTCACTCATTTTAGTTACAAAAAGACACTTTTTTCTTAAAATAAGCACACAGAGCTATGGTCAGCAGGTAAATTATGCTCAGAACAAGATAATTAGATAGAAGAAGAAAATACTTGGTGAGCTCCATGTTTTTGCAGTACGGGGTCCAGTGAGCTTCATGTTTTTGCGGTGAGGGTCCAGTGAGCTGTCCGGTCCTGAAGCGGCCCCGTTGAGTCCAGCAGCATCCTGCTGCAGAGGATCAGAGTCCAGAAGTGTAGATGCAGCTGAACTCCAGTCAGCAGTTTCTGCTGCTGCAGTAGATCTCTGGATCTGTTTCTCTCTCTCCGAGGAGCTTTACGTATTTACCACACTGGACAAAATGTTTGTAGAAATCACAGTAAAACTCTGTCAAACTGCATCAGAAGAAGATCGTAAAATTAAACATTGTATATCACCGTAGTAGACACTTTTAATTACCATAAAATATAGAATAGCATAAAACTTTAAATTATACTGTCATAAACTGTAGAAAACACACAGTTTTGCTGTAAAAATATATATTTTTTATGTGAAATTAATGGAGAAATACCATGATGACACAATTATCCTAAAAGTAACGGGATTACTCAGTCTAAATCACAGTTTTTGCTGATATTTAAATTTAAATTTACAGTAGAAAACCCACTCACTGGATTTTTTACGGTGAAGTTCTGGCAACAACAGCTGACGGTATTTTACTCTAAATTAAACTGAGTATTTTTTTTACAGCGTGTTCTCGATTTCAGGAACATCTGCTTACTTTGGAATACTTCTTTTTGTCATTTATCAGGTTTTTGTAGTGTGGACTTTGCAAATTCAACAGAAATAAACACACACACACGCACACACACACACACACACACACACACACACAGATAGACAGACAGCAGTTTCCAGTAAATGCTGCAGTGATTAAATGTTCGCTAATGGAAAGAAAGAACCAAGAAGACGCTCAGAAAGACGAAGAGACTGTTGGAGTGTCCTGTGTGTGTGTGTGTGTGTGTGTGTGTGTGTGTGTGTGAGTGTGTGTGTGTGTGTACAGTCCCACTATGTGCACTGTAAAAAATGTTTGTAGAAATGACAGTAATGTGAATGAATGACACAATTACCCTAAAAATAACGGGATTATTCAGTCTCAATCACAGTTTTTGCTGATATTCACATTTAAATTTACAGTAGAAAACCCTCTCACTGTCATTTTTACGGTGAAGTTCTGGCAACCACAGCTGCTGTTTTTTTTTTGTTTGTTTTTTACAGTGCATTCAGTTATTTGTGGGCAAACATGAAGTAAAACAATTTAAATTTTCAATGACTTTTTATTATTTTACGATACTTGACAAGAGCAATGAATTAATAAAAAAGTGTCTATTTATTAGATAGTGACAGAAAAAAATGGACGTTAGAACGCTAAAATTAATTAAATTAAACTAATTAAGTTAAATGAACAGTAGTTGTGGTTCTGTCTGATCTCAGCTGCTCAACACATGATCCTTTCATTATTTTACCCTCTGTGTGATAATTCTCCAGCTCTGATGAATATATAGATTAATAAATACATCTGTATGAATGTATAGGAGGTATAGATGTGGTTTGGGAGCAGCTTCAGTCCTGTCAGGTTCTGGTCTGTGTATTTTGGCCTACTTTGTATATAAATACTGTATGTGACCTAGTTAGGTTTACCTGTCCCTGTTTAGCTGTTGTTTGTGCCAGTTTTAGTTTAGCCCTGATCAGGTGATTGTAGAATAGGTTACACTTCCTGACAATCTTATTTCAAATTAAAAAGGTAATTCGGGATCATAAATGAGAGGAATTGTTTAACGTTATTACACATGCAGCCAGCTAATTAATAACATTATTACACATGCAGCCAGCTAATTAATAACATTATTACACATGCAGCCAGCTAATTAATAACATTATTACACATGCAGCCAGCAAATTAATAACATTATTACACATGCAGCCAGCTAATTAATAACATTATTACACATGCAGCCAGCTAATTAATAACATTATTACACATGCAGCCAGCTAATTAATAACATTATTACACATGCAGTCAGCTAATTAATAACATTATTACACATGCAGCCAGCTAATTAATAACATTATTACACATGCAGCCAGCTAATTAATAACATTATTACACATGCAGCCAGCTAATTAATAACATTATTACACATGCAGCCAGCTAATTAATAACATTATTACACATGCAGTCAGCTAATTAATAACATTATTACACATGCAGTCAGCTAATTAATAACATTATTACACATGCAGTCAGCTAATTAACTGATTAACCAACAACGTGAGAGAAAGTTGTAATGTGAGCCGTAGACAAAGAGGTAAAACCAGAAAGACTTCAGAGAGAAACATATTATATATATATATATATATATATATATATATATAACATCAGATGTGTTTGTGATTGAGTACAAGTGTGTGTTTTTGTGTGTTGGAGGGATTTATTGCAGTGATTTGTAAGAACAAGAGGGAAAGGTCAGAGAAACGAGAGAGAGAGAGAGAGAGAGAGAGAGAGAGAGAGAGAGAGAGAGACTGGATTGATGATGGTGTTCAGAACTGGTATGTGTGTGAGTGTGTGTGTGTGTGTGTGTGTGTGTGTGTGTATTGTTCTGTCACTGTGCCGTGTCAGCAGGTGGAAGCTCTCATCAGGACATTAAATATGCAACAATGCTGACTGAACACCATGCTGAGACAGCGGACCGGACCACTGGGGGGGGGGGGGGGGACTATAACACACACACACACACACACACACACACTGAGACCTGTCCTCAGGGCCTGACCCCCCTGACTGACTGACTGACTGACTGACTGACTGGCTGGTGGACTCGTCCCAGTCTGGGAGTCCAGAGACTGTAAACCAGGACCAGGTATATACACTACTGTGTGTGTTAGTGTGTACCTGTACACCTACTGTGTATTAGTGTGTACCTGTACACCTACTGTGTGTATTAGTGTGTACCTGTACACCTACTGTGTGTTAGTGTGTACCTGTACACCTACTGTGTGTGTTAGTGTGTACCTGTACACCTACTGTGTGTATTAGTGTGTACCTGTACACCTACTGTGTGTTAGTGTGTACCTGTACACCTACTGTGTATTAGTGTGTACCTGTTATTACGCAGTATGCTGCACTTAAAGTACATTAACATGAACCCAGTTAACTGATTTACTATATTGCATGTAAGTATCTCATATCAAACTGTTGTGTACATTTACAGTGAGGAAGTGAATTAAAGATCAAGTGGAAGTTCCTTTACAGTAGTTTTCTTTATCAGACAGCAGAATACTCTCCCAGGAGGAGGATGTGTGGAGAGAAAGATAACAACAGATGAAAGAAAGAAAAGATAAGGCCCTGATAATAAATGACTAATGAATCTCATGAATTATGAGCCGTAGAAGTCAATGAGATAATTGGCCCAGTGAGAATGTGAGATAACGGTGATCAGTTCAGAGGAAACTAACAATCGATGGACACAACAGAACATAATGAGGAATTACCATTTATCATTTACAGATTAAGTCATAATAATAGTGTGTGAGTGGGTCAGAGCCCTGCCACACACACACACACACACACACACACACACACACACACACACACACACGCTGCCGATCAGTCCCTATGCCGGGACAGGGATCAATGTTGAAGTAATTTGTTTCGATCAATTAAACAGACATCTGCTTGAATTAGACTCCAAAACACTGCAGAAGGCCCAGTTCCTCCGTGTGTGTGTGTGTGTGTGTGTGTACCAAGGTTATAATAGTTTAGGATTTTTAATCAGTTTTAGTTTTAATTTCTTTGTGATTTTTTGTTTTCAAATCCAGTTAGTTTTAATTAGTTTTTAGAGTGAGTTTGCTAGTTTTAATGAGTTTTTATTTTTTGGAAAATGCTTAGTTTCAGTTTAGTTTTTATTAGTTTTAGTTTAGTTTATATTAGTTTTAGTTTAGTTTTTATTAGTTGTAGTTGTTGTGTAATGGGGTATTTGTTGGGTCCAGATTCAAAAAGGTCACAATAAATGTTTCCTTTATTTCCTTTGTCTGATCCATCTCAGCCCCAATAACTTTATTGAGTCATAAAACCAGATAGATGGAATAGATTTCATATCAACCAATATAAAGGTTTACCTGCTTCTGTAAATGATCACATCACTTTAGGTCTTTTTATTTTATTTTTAAAGATATTTTTTGGCCATTTTCAAGGCTTTATTGACAGTGGAGAGACAGAGTGAAACGGCACCGAGTCGGATTCAAACCCGGGCCGCCCGTTCACGAGGACTATATGCCTCTGTGGTCTACTGTCGTGGAAAATCTTTAGAGAGACAACAAGAGTTTCTATAAAGACAGCCCTGTGTGGGTTTTATTGACAAGTATCACAAAGCAGATACAATATTCAAGACACACAAACAGGTCCTTTATTCAAACAGCAACCGTCCAGTTTTCATATTTCTGTCACTATTATACCTAATGTTGGTGTGTCAGGTCTCGTGCTTTCCTGTTATTGTTCCAAATGGTGCAGTGGGATTTCCTAAACAGAGCTGCTCTGATCTTAATCCAGCAGGAGTTTCCTGTAAAGAGACTGAGACTGTTGGTCAGATCTGTGTAGATTCTGTGTATTTGTCAAAACATGTGTGATGCATTTTTAAACTGCTATATGTCTGATATTTTAATACATCTTCAAATTAACACACAACACTGCCAGGTGTGCCACCGGGACGCCCCACTTTATGTCTTTTGTCCTCGTTTCCCTATCATGATACTTTTTGCCAGAAACTCCTCAGATGTAATATGTTGACGTAAAAGATAAACTTCACACCTGGAATGAGCAACGCCACAGGCAACTTTGCTGCTTGATTATTGTTTATGGTGCAGAAGAAACCAAGAGTTAAAGACAGTTGTGTTAGCTGAGTTTAGCTGATTTAATGTGCATGCTCCCTTCAGATGAACATGCAGGGTGATTGTTATTCAGTGAAGCTCTGAAGCCGAGAGGGAAGTCATTAAAGGAACAAGAGCAGAGTGGTGGTGGGCCGCATCCCCTCCTCTACTCCTCCTCCTCTACTCCTCCTCCTCTACTCCTCCTCCTCTACTCCCCCTCCTCTACTCCTCCTCCTCTACTCCCCCTCCTCTACTCCTCCTCCTCTACTCCTCCTCCTCCTCTACTCCTCCTCCTCTACTCTTCCTCCTCTACTCCCCCTCCTCTACTCCTCCTCCTCTACTCCTCCTCCTCTACTCCTCCTCCTCCTCTACTCCTCCTCCTCTACTCCTCCTCCTCCTCTACTCCCCCTCCTCTACTCCTCCTCCTCTACTCCTCCTCCTCCTCTACTCCTCCTCCTCTACTCTTCCTCCTCTACTCCCCCTCCTCTACTCCTCCTCCTCTACTCCTCCTCCTCTACTCCTCCTCCTCCTCTACTCCTCCTCCTCTACTCCTCCTCCTCTACTCCCCCTCCTCTACTCCACCTCCTCTACTCCTCCTCCTGCTTGCTGGAGAATACATACATGAGGGCTGTTTCCACTACAGTTCAATACTCAGAATGAGGCGGGTCTCATTTCTTCACCAAAACGCCGCTAATCTGAATACGAGCCGTCCTAGCGGTCTTTAGTCTGGACTTCTTTAGTCCCTGTAGTAGAGCAGGGTCTTTATTCTCCCTGTAAACAGCCTGGTTACTGATTGGATAGAACGCTAAGCAGGATGTGACGTAGTACTGGACGCCACGACAACACGCCACATTTGTAAAAGCCGGTGAAGCAGTGTTGGCAACTTAGCAACTTTGTTGCTATATTTAGTGACTTTTCAGACCCCCTTAGAGACTATTTTTCAAGAAAGTGACTGGATACAACATCCAGCGACTTTTTCTGGTGTTATTGGAGACTTTTGGAGACTCGTTCTTACTCTTCTTAACGAGCCGCGGGGGCCAGAGGCTCTTCTAAATGAGCCGCGGGGGCCGGAGGCTCTTCTTAAAGAGCCGCGGGGGCCGGAGGCTCTTCTAAATGAGCCACGGGGGCCGGAGGCTCTTCTTAACGTTAAGAAGAGTAAGAACGAGTCAAAGCGGCACAGTCCTCCTGCAGCAGTCTTTCCTAGCTGCAGAGCCGGAGGGCATGTTTAGTGGGTCCAGTCTGCAAAATGCTAACAGGCTAACAGTTAGCTCTGTAGCAGTACAGTGTGTATGTGCTGCTACAGGAGGTGTTCACTTAGTGATCTCTGTTTGTTTACAACAAGTACCGGACACTCTGTTAGTGATGCCGGTGAATTCACCATCATGATGCATAATTAGCCATGCTGCTTTGTTTATTCATCCCACAATGGGGACATTCAACCTCTGCATTTAATCCTTTTTTACACACAAGTGAACACACCATGCAAGGAGCATTGGGCAGCACTTTACTGCTCCCTGTGCTTATCTTGCTCAAGTCTAACCTCTAGGCCACAGACTGCCCATATCATTCCTCAATGAAAAATTAAAGCAACCTGGCAACTCTGCAGTAGCTAGAAGGCAACTTGACCAGATGTTCAACATCAGCTGACCTGCTGATCTGGTTCCCTGTTAATAAAACACAATATTACAGGAATGTCAGCAGGAATATCCCACATAGCTGTGAATCTGGGTGCCCATGATAATATGTCTCCCTCCGATCAGTGCAACTGGAGCAGCTGCAGGAGTGTCAGGGAGTCAAAGTCAGGGAGTCAGAGTCAAAGAGTCAGAGAGTCAGAGAATCAGAGAGTCAGAGAGTCAGGGAGTCAGAGTCAGAGAATCAGAGAGTCAGAGAGTCAGGGAGTCAGAGAGTCAGGGAGTCAGAGTCAGAGAGTCAGAGAGTCAGGGAGTCAGAGTCAGGGGGTCACAGTCAAAGAGTCAGAGAGTCAGAGTCAGAGAGTCAGAGAGTCAGAGAGTTAGAGAGTCAGGGAGTCAGGGAGTCAGAGTCAGAGAGTCAGAGTCAGAGTCAGAGAGTCAGAGAGTCAGAGTTAGAGAGTCAGAGTCAGAGAGTCAGAGAGTTAGAGAGTCAGGGAGTCAGAGAGTCAGAGAGTCAGGGAGTCAGAGAGTCAGAGAGGCAGAGAGTCAGAGTCAGAGAGTCAGGGAGTCAGAGAGTCAGAGAGTCAGAGAGTCAGAGTCAGAGAGTCAGAGAGTCAGAGAGTTAGAGAGTCAGGGAGTCAGGGAGTCAGAGTCAGAGAGTCAGAGTCAGAGAGTCAGAGAGTTAGAGAGTCAGGGAGTCAGAGTCAGAGAGTCAGAGTCAGAGAGTCAGAGAGTCAGAGAGTCAGGGAGTCAGAGAGTCAGAGAGTCAGGGAGTCAGAGAGTCAGGGAGTCAGAGAGTCAGAGAGTCAGAGAGTCAGAGTCAGAGAGTCAGGGAGTCAGAGAGTCAGAGAGTCAGAGAGTCAGCAGCCAACGAGTTTCAGTCACTGATACACTGATAGAGGACGAGTGGAGCAGCTAGTCAGTCAGTCAGATAGTCAGCAGAGCAGCGAGTCAGGCCGGAGGCTGTGATCAGTGCCCTCCTCCTCCTCCTCCTCCTCCTCCCCTCCTCCTCCTCCTCCTCCCCTCTAAGAGCAGATGTATGTGCGAGGAGGAGGTGCAGCGTCAGGACTAGTTAGCATTCCCCCGTCATCTCTGCTCCTGCTCACCATCGTGTTACTGAGGAGGAAAAAGAGATTAAAGAGGTGAAGGACAGAAGGAAGGAAACGCTCCGATGTGTTTGGGGGAAAAGAAGAATGATCAATAGAAAGAAAAGAGGAAGAGAAGAAAAGGGGTCGTAAAGGAAGTGAATGACGCAGAGAGAGAGAGTAAATCTGTCCGAGCCATAAAGAGTTCTGTGGTGATCTGTTCTGTTCTGTGAGATAATTGACTATTACAGTAGATGATAGTCGGATTACCATCTGTAAAAGTTTACACAGCAGCAGCAGCAGTGCTGAGTCAGCAGCAGGTACTGTAAACACCTATTCACTGCAGTAACTACCAAAGGGTCACAACCAGAAAAACTCTTTTCAACGTCTTTTAACTGGCAGCCACATGTGTCATAGGTAGGTCAGTGATATGACACTTATTTCTACATGTAGTGATGATGTCATTTTTAATGCTCAAAAATCATGATTTATTTGACTTTTGACCCCAATAACATAGTTATTGTCTCTGGTTTTGGTGTAAAAGGTTCTAATAGTAATGATAAACAGAGAGCAGGAACTAATGTTGTTTAAATTAGTATATATATATATCCAAAGCAGATTGGATTCTGTGGTTTTTATATCATAATTTCTCTGAAATAAAGCAAAATTGAATTCTTAAACTTTGTCCCAAGATAAAACAGACATCAAGGAGTTCATTTTTAGTTAAAACTCAATTTTGACCAAAATGTAGTTACTGCTGTTAGACTGTGTAGAGCAGTGTAGGTTCATAGTGAACAGTGTTCTGTCTGGCTGAAGCTGTTCTGGTAGTTACAGGCTCTTTCTTAGGATTTACTTTTGATTACCCGTCAAATCAATCAGCAGCTTCAGCAGCTTGAAGGGATCAAACCGCTGTAGGAAGCAGCAGCAGTGAGAGCTTTGTTGACTCACTTTAAAGGACGTTTATGTCCCGACGTTACATCTTTACACCAGCTGCTGATCCTAATCTCAGACTCTAACTAGCTCCAGCCTCCTTCAGAGGAGTCATAATGAAGCTTTTCTCTCTCTGAAGAAAGCTTTCATTACCTACAAGCTCTATTCTGACTTTAACTGCTTTGGATTTTCTGTTTCACAGCAGAGCGTTTATCAAGCTGCCTTTGTGGCCTCCAATGAATGAATGACTGGCTAAAATAGATAAGTGGTGGTTCATTAAGGGAGGAGGATGGAGAGAGGGGTGGAGGGGATACACTGTAAAAAATGTCTCTAGATTTTAGGGTGAAAAACTGCTGAACCATGACAGTAAAAGACATAAAATGATAAATGAGTTAATTCAGTTTCAGTAACAATGAAACACTGTAAATATTTATATCAGCCAAAACTGGATTTTTTACATTTCTTTTTTTAAATAAATGACTCCACTGTAAAATACTCTTTTTTTAAAATACTTTTTGTTTGTAACAAAAACATACTGTAATATATATACAAGCATCACTGTAATTTTTTCATTTATCTGTTGGAAAAAAAAGACAAAATTTCTTAAATTATGATTATTAAATCTAGAAATAAGCATGTTGAACACTTAAAATAAGAAATTAACTCTTTAATTTATCTGGTTTTAAGAGTTAATTTCTTATTTTAAGTGTTCAACATGTTTATTTCTAGATTTAATAATCTTAATTTAATAAATCTTGTCAAGGTAAATTATCTGTCCATGCAGCAAGATCATTTCCCTCAGATTTACTGTTTGATCTGGTTTTTAAACACCTTTTTGCAGCGTACACAACCATTTGATTGTTGAAGCTCCACCTCAGCATTAGAGTCAGTTGGTTGGTTGAGATCTTTTCTCTGCTTGTCACCATGTTTCTAAATGTGATCACAGTTACTGGTGGTGTGTTTCTGTGGTGTGGAACCAGTTAAAGCTGCTCCATGTACCAGGAGGGGTCTCCTCCAGCCTGAGGACTCTCTGGATATATATTTGGGGAAACGAGTGAATAAAGTGGTTCATTAAGGACACTTAGAGTGTCATCCTTTACAATTAACATGAAGAATTTCACCTCTGCAAAGTCTAAGAAAAGACAAAGTCCCAGAGAGTCCAGAGAGGTGGTAGAAGTGGAGCGTACACAGTGTTTCCTTTTAAAAAGCTTCGTCTGAAACAGTTGTAGTGGTGAACACAGGAGGGAGGATATAATTAAATATATCATCTAAATAGCTATTGATCGTCTTAAGGGTGTTGCCGTTAGATTAAAAGGTTAAAGAATAAAAGCGCTTTGAGGATTAAATCATTGTGAGGGAAAATCAAGAGCGGCGGAAGATAAACACTGTAATAATCACAAAGTATGAGCCCTGCAGACACACTAATGATATCCTATAGAGACATTAAAGATCCTGTCAGCAGACGTTTAAGGGCTCTATCCACACTGCAAAAAGGTGTGTCTAAACAAGATACAACACTAAATCTGAGGGTAAAGGTCCTCAAAACAAGGTCAATTATCTGTCCATGCAGCAAGATATTTTCACTTGACAAGATTTCTTGAATTAAGATTGTTAAATTTAGAAATCAGCATGTCTACAGATGCATTTAGAAGGCTTCAAATAAGCATAAAATGCTGGTTTTAAGATGAGATTACTGAAAAATGTAACTTTTTACAGCCTCAAAATAAGTGAAATATACTAAATACAAAATGTTGAACACTTAAAATAAGAAATTAACTCTTAAACCAGATAAAGTAAAGCTGCCAGCAGTGATGAACTGGCCCGAGCAGAGTGACCTGATGATTATTTGGTCCTTACCAAGATTTTAAAAAAAAACTTTAGATTTAGAAGTGTTAGATCATTTATCTTGTTTTAAGAGTTAATTTCTTATTTTAAGTGTTCAACATGCTTATTTCTAGATTTAATAATCTTAATTTAATAAATCTTGTCAAGGTAAATTATCTGTCCATGCAGAAGACATTTCCCTCAGATTTACTGTTTTATGTTGTTTTAGACACAGTTTTTTTGCGGTGTACGGTGTAGCACCGTAAGAGGTTGGATGAAATATGAACACAAGGTCAAGCAGGTTTATGTTTGTGGAGATAACGTTACAACATATTATGAGCTATATTTGAAGATTATCATCACATAGAAACCTGAGAGGACTGAGAGAGGAAGGCTTGGTAGTACGAGTCAGAGAGCCCACAAGGTCAGGAAGCGTTTTATCTCCAGGAGAGGAAGGCAGCGAGGAAGTGTCCTAGCAGAGGATAAAGGCTGCGTCTCCTCCTCTCATCAACCAATCAGGAGCAGGAATAGTGCTGAGTCAGCCGCTGCGGCTGCTCACGTCCGAATGCAGGGGGAGGAGGAGGAGGAGGAGGAGGAGGAGGAGGAGGAGGAGAGGATCAGCCTCCTGCAGTGGACTGCAGCAGCACTCAGCTCAGGACCAGGACCAGCTGGGGGGAGGGGCCCCACCACCTCCACTGGACCCCCAGAGCCTCCTCTGATTCCACCAGAGCCTCCTCTTATTCTACCAGAGCCTCCTCTTATTCTACCAGACCCCCAGAGCCTCCTCTTATTCCACCAGAGCCTCCTCTTATTCTACCAGACCCCCAGAGCCTCCTCTGATTCCACCAGAGCCTCCTCTTATTCTACCAGAGCCTCCTCTGATTCCACCAGAGCCTCCTCTTATTCTACCAGAGCCTCCTCTTATTCCACCAGAGCCTCCTCTTATTCTACTAGAGCCTCCTCTTATTCCACCAGAGCCTCCTCTTATTCTACCAGACCCCCAGAGCCTCCTCTGATTCCACCAGAGCCTCCTCTTATTCTACCAGAGCCTCCTCTTATTCTACCAGACCCCCAGAGCCTCCTCTTATTCCACCAGAGCCTCCTCTTATTCTACCAGACCCCCAGAGCCTCCTCTGATTCCACCAGAGCCTCCTCTTATTCTACCAGAGCCTCCTCTGATTCCACCAGAGCCTCCTCTTATTCTACCAGAGCCTCCTCTTATTCCACCAGAGCCTCCTCTTATTCTACTAGAGCCTCCTCTTATTCCACCAGAGCCTCCTCTTATTCTACCAGAGCCTCCTCTTATTCTACCAGAGCCTCCTCTTATTCCACCAGAGCCTCCTCTTATTCTACCAGAGCCTCCTCTTATTCTACCAGAGCCTCCTCTTATTCTACCAGAGCCTCCTCTTATTCTACCAGAGCCTCCTCTTATTCTACCAGACCCCCAGAGCCTCTTATTCCACCAGAGCCTCCTCTTATTCCACCAGAGCCTCCTCTTATTCCACCAGAGCCTCCTCTTATTCCACCAGAGCCTCCTCTTATTCTACCAGAGCCTCCTCTTATTCTACCAGAGCCTCCTCTTATTCTACCAGACCCCCAGAGCCTCCTCTTATTCTACCAGAGCCTCCTCTTACTCTACCAGAGCCTCCTCTTATTCTACCAGACCCCCAGAGCCTCCTCTTATTCTACCAGAGCCTCCTCTTATTCCACCAGAGCCTCCTCTTATTCTACCAGACCCCCAGAGCCTCCTCTTATTCTACCAGAGCCTCCTCTTATTCCACCAGAGCCTCCTCTTATTCTACCAGAGCCTCCTCTTATTCTACCAGAGCCTCCTCTTATTCTACCAGAGCCTCCTCTTATTCTACCAGACCCCCAGAGCCTCCTCTTATTCTACCAGAGCCTCCTCTTACTCTACCAGAGCCTCCTCTTATTCTACCAGACCCCCAGAGCCTCCTCTTATTCTACCAGAGCCTCCTCTTATTCCACCAGAGCCTCCTCTTTTTCTACCAGAGCCTCCTCTTACAACCCCACACTTTCAATGTTTGAATCTTATTTTATTGAAAAACAATAACACAGCAGTATTTTTCTTTAACAAATAAAGAAAATCACAATAGCTGAAGTAGTGAATGAAATATTGAAGTTAAAATAAATATCAACAATTTACAGGATAAACTAACAGAAGAACCGCAACCATGAAAAAAGTGTCCTGAGTTTTTGGTTTCGTTATAGTAAAACATACAGACAACTAGGGAGGGCATCAATTTTAGAATATTACAATAGTCATTAAATCATAAAAAATCTAATAGTTCATCATATCTGGAAGAAAAAAGAGTTGTATTACTGGAGCCTTCCTCACGGGGGCAGCGTAACATTTGATGATACAGTGTGGCGGCTAGATGCCAAACTGTAGAAGAAGAAACAAACTGTAGAAGAAGAAACAAACCGAGGAGGGTTAGTCCACGGCGGGACGAGTTAGTTAGCCTCCAGAGGGATTTAGAGACTCTGGAGGTGACGTTTGGTTTTTACCGTCGCTAACTGTGCACAACGTCAGCAGCTGATCATAAACAAAGCAGCATGGCTAATTATACACAGAGTCTCTACTGATCATAAACAAACCAGCATGGCTAATTATACACAGAGTCTCTACTGATCATAAACAAAGCAGCATGGCTAATTATACACAGAGTCTCTACTGATCATAAACAAACCAGCATGGCTAATTATGCACAGAGTCTCCACTGATCATAAACATAGTGATGGTGAATTAACGGCATCATTAACTGTGCACAGAGTGCCTGGTGCTTGTTGTAAACAAACAGAGATCACTAAGTGAACACCTCCTGCAGCAGCAGCACATACACACTGTACTGCTACAGAGCTAACTGTTAGCCTGTTAGCACATACACACTGTACTGCTACAGAGCTAACTGTTAGCCTGTTAGCACATACACACTGTACTGCTACAGAGCTAACTGTTAGCCTGTTAGCACATACACACTGTACTGCTACGGAGCTAACTGTAGCTAACTGCCGCTAGCTCGTTAAGAAGAGTAAGAAGGAGTTGCTAAATTTAGCAACAAAGTTGGGAGCACTGCTTCGCCAGTGGGGTGTTATTATCGAAGACGCACTTTCAGACCTTTGCGGAGGTAGATAAGATCACTAGAAAAGATCGGTTTGACTTCCCGCAAAAAAGGAAACCGGCGCCAATCGATCGATCAGTGCCCCCCTCGTGAAGTTATCTGTCCATGAAGCAAGATCATTTCCCTCTGATTTACTGTTTTTATCTGGTTTTTAGACACACCTTTTTTTCAGTGTGGCGTTCAGTTTGATATTTACATCGCAGTGTTTCCTGCCAACAGTCATTAGCAGGAATAAATACATTCAGTTCACCTTCTCACTTCACTATAGTGGCCTCGCATTAAGCTAATTACCAACCAGCAAACATCTTCGTCAGACACACACAGAGGTCTTCGTCTTAGTCGGCTTCATTTCAGAGCTGCATCACAGCAGATTATAGTAGTTGAAGTGGATTTTAATGGTTATTTTTATATAATATATAATATATTATATTATAATAACAGTGGGCTGATAACTGTCAGGAGTGTGTCTCCAGACTGACAGGACAGATCAGGATGTGACCAAACACAAACAGCAGCACCAGGAGGCCACAGGACTGTTTTCAGAGGTTATTTGTCAGGTTTTGGTGACAGATTCAACAGATATTGACTGTTAACAGCTTTTCTGTATGCCTCCCGGTGCAGTAAGGCACAAAAAATAAAAAATAAAATATAGAGGAAGAAAGAAAAGGATAAAGGAGCTCTACACATTAAAGCCACAAACCAACTCACATTACTGTCTGGAACTGAAAGGCCTGAAATCATCTGCAGGACTCTAATATTCATCTTAAAGAGTTCATGTAGCAGCTGATATTTATTCTGGACTCTGGGCTGGACAGGAAGTGATGCTGTCAGGTGTTTCTGAGAGACTAGTCCTGGTATGTCTGGTCTGGTCTGGACTGGACTGGTCTGGTCTGGTCTGGACTGGTCTGGTCTGTGTGGTCTGGTCTGAACTGGTCTGTCTGGTCTGGTCTGTCTGGTCTGGACGTGTCTCCGTCCAGCTGCTGGTAACTCCACCTGTGCTGGTTGCGTCTCCAGGGGAGCCTCCCCCCCTGCTGACCTTCACCAGGACTCTCTATGTCCCTCGTCCCTCTCTGCTGGCGTCCAGCTGTCTCCACTCGTCTCCAGTTTAAGGGCAGGAATGCAGCAACAGCAGCGTCCCAGAATAGACGAGTATCTCCAGCCATGCAGTCAGCTGATAGAGGACACCTCCAGGGCCACACTGCAAAAAGTCAGCTCTTAAAAACAAGAAATAAAGTACTAAAATTAGGTGTATATTGCTTAAAAATATCAAAATTATCTGCCAATGGAACAAGAAAATTAGTCTTGTCAAGACTTTCCAAAACCAGTAAAAATATCTAATCTCAATGAACCACAAATACCTTAGAATTAGTGTATTCTAACTAAAAAACAAGTGACTTTTTCTTGATTCTAATGAAATACACGTGACCTATTTTCTCAATATGTTGAAAAATATTCTTGAATTAATAATCAGTAAATGCTAGAGCCATCATCTGGACATAATGATATGATAGGCATTATATTTATAGAAACCAGGAAAGTCACACTAAAAGCTAGTCAACTTTTCTTCATACAGATACAAAGATTTTTATCTGTATGTAGAATAAAATTCTTGAAATAAGGCAAAAGCCGTGGAATCTTTATATCAAACAAGTGAAACAGTCTAAAATAAAAACTGCTGACTAAGAAAAACTATCTGATCAGACAGAAAATAAGCAGATATCCTCTTGATCTGATATATTTCATTTTACTTAGATTTCAGTTTGTGCAGTGCACATTCAGCCCACAACACCTTAACTGATTGTTTTGATCTTGAATAGAATAGATAGAAAGACGTTATTAATCCCTGCAGGGAAATTGAGTTCGTTACAGCAGCTCTCAAACTACAAATCAGACAGAAATGACAAGAGAAGTAACTGTTGAGTTAATAAAAAAAAGAAAGATAGAAAATCAGTGCGAGCAATATATAAACCTAAAACCTTTAGATAGTTGTGTTTCTGTGAGACTCAACAGAGACTCTGATTATTAAAGTTCAGTATGCATGTCAAGGAACTGTCCTGTTTTATGAGAGAGGCCTCACAGTTTAAGGTTGAAAAGCTTCCAGGAGGCATCTAAAGGAGGTTAATGGTGAACTCTGTGGTTGAGGTGGAGGTGTTTGATCTGGGTGGAGGAGGGGTCCTGACTGATGACTGTACAGATCGCCTGAATAAAACACAGACAGCGGAGCAGATTCTCTCCCTCATCTACTGAAAATCCTGCTGTGAAAAGGATCTTTCTCCTCTGAAGTTGATATCTGAGAGCACACACACACACACACACACACACTGCTCACACACGCTGCTCACACACACACACACACACACACACACACTGCTCACACACTGATGTGATATCAGAGATCATTGTCCACATTCACATGAGATCAGAAACATATGAACCATCCACACAGTTTATATGCTTAGCAGCACAGGAGACACACACTCCTAAACTGTACACGCACACGAGACCAGGGATGGGCAACTGAAACGCTGCAGGGGCCACAGTTTATCATGGACACTACCACATATAGGACCGCACACTACCACATATAGGACCGCACACTACCACATATAGGACCACACACTACCACATATAGGACCGCACACTACCACATATAGGACCGTACACCGCACACTACCACATATAGGACCGCACACTACCACATATAGGACCATACACCGCACACTACCACATATAGGACCGCACACTACCACATATAGGACTGCACACTACCACATATAGGACCGCACACTACCACATATAGGACCGCACACTACCACATATAGGACTGCACACTACCACATATAGGACCGCACACTACCACATATAGGACCGCACACCACCACATATAGGACCGCACACTACCACATATAGGACCGCACACTACCACATATAGGACCGCACACTACCACATATAGGACCGCACACTACCACATATAGGACTGCACACTACCACATATAGGACCATGCACCGCACACTACCACATATAGGACCGTACACCACACACTACCACATATAGGACCATACACCGCACACTATCACATATAGGACCGTACACCGCACACTGTCACATATAGGACCATGCACCGCACACTGTCACATATAGGACCGTACACCGCACACTGTCACATATAGGACCGTACACCGCACACTACCACATATAGGACCGTACACCGCACACTGTCACATATAGGACCGTGCACCGCACACTACCACATATAGGACCGTACACTTCACCAGATGTGATGAAACTGCAATTTTAAATATGTTTACAGTGTTAGTTGCATGTAATTGTACTGAGGGCCAAATCAGGTGAGGCTGCGGGCCGTCTGCGGCCCCTGAGCCTCCAGTTGCCCACCCCTGGTCTAGATGCTGCATGTTGCTTAGTGGAGCAGCAGCTCAGGGACAGCTACATCCTTCTCCTCCAGCCTCCCTCTCTTTCTTTTACTCTCTTTTATTTTTCTCAGTCAAGGTTGCTTCCCCCTTCATCAATATGCTGAATCAGCTGATCTCTGGGTGACAAGTTTATTAAACACAAGAGAGAGAGAGAGAGAGAGAGAGAGAGAGAGAGAGAGAGAGAGAGAGAGAGAACACTAGAGAGAGAGATACAGGGAGTGAATAGGCCTGTCTCACATGACCTGCCAGTATCTCAGCTGTTTTTATGTCTACAGTGATGTTTGATCTGACAAGGTCTGATACACACTGTAAAAAAATGATTGTAAAATTTACAGTAAATCTCTGTCATCAGAAACTGGAAATTTTCCCCTGGAGAAATTCTAAAAGGGTCACGTTGGCTACTGCCGGTGTGTGTACACTATGATGAGATTCTTCAGAGATTTATAACAATTAATACTAGTAATGTTATGATACTATATAATATACAAGGAGCACACCTACAACAAGCATTCCTTTACAAGGATTTATTTATACAGCAACCTATGACCTTTAACCTCAACATGTGTGTGTGTGTGTGTGTGTGTGTGTGTGTGTGTGTATCTGTAACTGTAATCACATCAAAGGATCAAAGGCTTTGGGGTCGACCAATCACAGCAGAGCAATCAACAGAATTAACTGCTGTGGAATCTTTTGGCACAGTGACAGCAGCCAGAGGTGGACAGACTGGAATTTCTGGCCTCGAACAGAAAGCATTTTTGGCAAAACCATAATACCTATCATTGATCCGACTTCACTTTGAGCGTCCTGAGTTCTTCCTGAACGTCGACATATTGTTTTTTTTAAGAAAAATGAAAAAATAGCTTTATTAGAGCGATTTCAAAAACTGTTCCATCTCCCTTTTTCAGAAATCTCCCTGTGTTTTTAATATGGGAGCCAATGAGCTGTTGGTGGTGTTGGTGGATCATCTGTGTGTCCTACGCCCAAACTATAACTCTGACAGCTTTACCAGAGGATTGTGAGGGAGAAGACTAATTTTCCTACGTTTCTATGTATAAATTATTTCTGTAGAGTGGAATTTGCGGCCTGGAGCGCAGTTTTCAAATTTATTTTTTGACAATTTTTTCTCTCCCTCTACACTCTGGTGATGATGTCACACACTGTGACACGAGCATTCCGTGCAATACACACCCATTATAATTAGATGCTTGTAATGACCCAAAATCAAGGAATAGTACAAAAACTTTAAACTGTAGAAAACACACAGTTTTTTTTCATGTAAAAATTAATGGAGAAATACCATAATGTCACATGGACACAATTACCCTAAAAAATAAAGGGACTACTCAGTCTAAATTACAGTTTTGCTGATTTTTACATTTAAATTTACAGTAGAAAACTAGGAGTGTAATCTCTCTCTCTCTCGTCATGTCCTGAATCACTTGTCCGATAGAACAACTTTACAAGGAGTCTCTGGCTTGAAGCTGTCTGTTACACATCCAGGAGGTCAGAATGGACCTTTAACTTATAGCAAAACTTTTTAACAATAAAATATACCACCTGTAGCATAAAATATACTACCAACCCCCCTCCTTGGAGAAGGAAGTACTGCCAGTTCACTGAAAAGATCCGTTCCACCACGACTTATGAGCAAGTCAAGTGAAGTTCATGAAGGCAGTTTTTGAAGTGTTACATGTTAAAGGAGTCATGATGAGACTGTTGTATACTTACTGCTGTAGTTTTGAATGCAGCATAAGATGTTAATCGTATATTTTTAGAGGACTATTTTCCACATCTGTAGGTCTAGTGAGTAAAGATAAACATATATTATTCAGACCGTCATCATGTAAATGAAGCCTAAACCTGAGGCCAGAAAGTATGAAATAGATGAGAGGAGAGAGGAGAGAGGAGAGGAGACAGGAGAGGAGACAGGAGAGGAGAGAGAGGAGACAGGAGAGAGGATAGGAGAGAGGACAGGAGACAGGAGAGGAGAGAGAGGAGAGGCTGGCTGAGATGTAGCCTTAGTGTTGAATGTGTGTTTGAGAGGGAAAGAGCTGTTCTCATGGCGTAGAGGTCAATGAGAGTTAATCCTGCTGCTGTCCTACCTGCTGCTTCATTAACAGTATTGGCAGTCGGTGATGAATTCATTGTTTTCTCCAGTTTGTCTGCAGCCATCGTTTATAAGCTCCTCTCTTATCTCTCAGGGCCGGCTCGCTGCTTCCTCATCTCTTCTTCATCACACATACTACCTCTTCTTCTCTTTTATCTCTCATTTTCCCTCCCACACTCTTCTTCACCCCCATCCATTCCAGTTTTCTATATTTTAGCTTCTTCTATTCAGTAACATGCAGACTTTAACGTCTCTCCAGTGATCACGGACTGTTTGTCTGCATTGATGTGTGTTCTGTGCATGTACAATGAGTTATTATTTGATGTTACACTGTAAAAATTGTTTGTAGAAATTAAGGTAAAACTCTGTCAACTTACATCAGAAATAGGTTGTAAAATTAAACATTGTACATCACCGTAGTAGATACTTTTAATTACTGTAAATCAAAGAATAGCATCACATTTTAAATTCTACTGTACTACACACAGTTTTGATGTAAAAAAAACAATGCCAAAACATTTTCATGTAAAATTTATGGTGAAATAAAATGATGACACAATTACAATAAAAATAACAAGTTTTTGCTTATATTTACATTTAAATTTACAGTAGAAAACCCACTCACTGTATTTTTTAAGTTCTGGCAACGACAGCTGACGGTATTTTACCGTAAATTAAACAGATTAATTTTTTACAGTGTGGTAAAATTAAACATTGTACATCACTGTAGTAGATACTTTTAATTACTGTAAATCAAAGAATAGCATAAAACTTTAAATTCTACTTCCATAAACTGAAAAAAAAAAACAGTTTTGTTGTAAAAAAATAAATAAAATTTTCATGTAAAGTAAATGGAGAAATAAAATGATGACACAATTATCAAAAAAGTAATGTGATTATTCAGTATAAATTACAGTTTTGGTTGATATTTACATTTAAATTTACAGTAGAAAACCCACTCACTGTATTTTTTAAGTTCTGGCGACCACAGCTGACGGTATTTTACCGTAAATTAAACAGATTCATTTTTACAGTGGACTTTTAGATGGACAAGCCTTTTTATTATAATTTCCTCCGTCTTGCTCTGTCTCTTTTAGGTCCCAGATCTGTTCACCTCCTCCTCCTCCTCCTCCTCCTCCTCCTCTTTCACTATGTCACCTTTCTGACCAGACTTCCTCCTAAAATGCTTTGCTAAAGCTGGTAAAATGGAACCAAATCAACTGTTCAATGGATTTGGTCCCCTTCAACCAGCTGTAGCTGTGCATTGATCACACACCGTGAAGCAGAGAGACAAACCAGTGGACAGAACGCTGGAGAGACTCCAGCTACGTCGCTAGAAAACAGATTTAAAATGTCTGAAGCTACATTAGCTTTGTCACCCATAGATACACTACAGGCCAAAAGTTTGGAAGCAACTTAAATGTTGTGTTCTCAATGTCTTTGTATAAAACCAGTGTGTATTGTGTGTATTTCTGGATGTGTTTACTACATGATCAGACTTTACCTTTATTGAATTGAACCATTTTCCTCCATTGACCTTTAGGGAAACATTGATGTTATCAGACCATTGGTGAATAAATGTTACCAACAGAAAAGAAGGGCTTAGTTTTAGGGTGGAGGAGATTAGGAAGAGTCACAACTTCAGTTCAACAGTCAAAAACAAATCACAGTTTGCATTATTCACTTTATCTCTTTGTCTTTTGAGATCCTATAAATATAAACGAATAGCTCGTATATGTCCTGCTGTTGTTAAAAGCACAGGAGGTTACTTTGAAGAAAGCAAAGTCTAAGCAATAAAACCCCAAAAACCTGAAAATTATAGTTTAAATGTGTTCTGAAAAGTGACAAAAGTATACCAATGAAACTATGATCTTTTTTTGTACAATTCTTTCTTCCTAACTTTTGGCCTGTAGTATAGATCCACAGCTGCACCAGTTACTGTGTGGATTTATATTATTTGTCACAAAGTTACGCAGAAGACATTGAAGTCATTAAAACTGAATAAAAGCTGCCAGGTAAGTAATCATAGATACTGTATCTTGGTGAAACTGTATTTCTGTTGTGTTTACCACCATAATATCCTTTTTTATTGTTTGTCTGTAGATTTTAGGGTGAAAAACTGCTGAACCACAACAGTTAAAGACGTAAAATGATAAATGGGTTTATTCACTTTCAGAAACAATGAAACACGGTAAATGTTTATATCAGCCAAAACAGCATTTTTTTTTTACAATTAAAAAAATATATACTCCACTGTAAAATACTCTGGCATCATGTTTGTAACAAAAATATACTGTAATATATATACAAGCATCACTGTAATTTTAGCATTTATCTTTTGTAAAAAAAACTTTTTCTCACTGTTAAATGTACTAAACACCATATCTCTAACAGAAATATACTGTAATATTTAATGGTAAAATCTTTAATTTATGCAGCATTTATAAAGTATTTTCTGGTCAATTATATGGCAGAACAGCGTTTCTTTTCATGGAACAACTTTATTTATACGGTAAAATATGGAATAAAATGTCAAACTTTAATGTGAAATCAACAGTGCTAAAGTAATTTTACCGTAATATTAGAAAAAGTTGCACCGTATTTATTACGGTAAAGTTCTGGCAACCACAGCTGCTGGTTTTTACCATAAAAACATTTTTTTTTTTTTTTTACAGTGTGTGTGTTTGACTTTAATGCTCTTAATGCTCAATAAAGATCCTGAAGTTCATGTGAGTCGCTGCAGTAGTTTTTACTTTGTCAGTGTGGTCTTACTGGGGCAGGGGTCGGCAACCTTTACTAACCAAAGCGCCACTGTTGGCCAATAAAGAGAAAAACATTTGGAATCAAGCCACAAACCTTATTTTGAGCCTTACAAGAAAGAAAAACAGCCTAAAATGTCTAAATGAGCCAACCAGAAAGACCCAGGTGCAAATGAGAATGGATACGAAGAAATATCTCAGGAGATTTGAATGGAAAGCCATCCCAGGCTTTTTCCCACACAAAACTAGACTTGAAGTTGGCAAAGTTTAGAGTTTACTCTGGACCATAACTATGACCAACAGCTGACACAAAGTGTTTTAAATTTTTTTAAAATAGTGTGAATAAGCTTCACATTTTTACAATATAGACTACAGATTGCTTTAGGCCCTATGCCTAAAATGTAAAGAAATCAACGTTTCATTTCCTATAGTTTTTTTTATCACAGTCACAGGTCCAGGTCCTTCACAGTAACATGTACCATTCCTGGAGTGTGTCCGACTTATAGTTATTTCCAGAGTTTGGCATGAAAATAAATGACAGAATATGTGAAAACTGCAACACTAAACATCATTAAACATCATTAAACACCATTAAACACCATTAAACATCATTAAACATTAAACACTTCTGTCAACACCAACGATGGTCAGGAACAGATACTTTATACACAGTATTAAAGTAAAGTCAAATAAATAAAATAGCAAAGCAGACAAATACATTCCTTCGCTGTCAAAGTCCCAAAACACAGAAAAGAGCGAAGACAACACGGGGAAATAACTTCCGTTCACAACGGGAGAATCCACTTATTTAACTTTTTACCAGAGCAAAATACTTTCTAAAACTTATATGTAATTAAAGAAAATACATGAAATAATTCATCCACAAATTACCATCACAATCCTTTGTAGAAAAGAAATATAAAAACAGGAAGTTACTCCTTACAAATACAAAATCCAACATTCTCAGTTTACGCCTTCAAAATAGAAGTTATCTGCATTTTCCTAATTAATATCAAAATAAAAGTTCATAATCTAGTGTTACAACATCTCTCTATTACAGAAACATAAACTAGTGATGTCTAAATAAAGCTTCCGAACCATTTTCTTCATTTTAATATATGTTGTGCATTAGAAGAGTTGTGACACAAAAAGGGATTTTATTAAAAAATGAATAAAGGAAAAAATTTAATTAGGATGTGTGATGATCAAAAACAAACTAATTGAGGAAAACCTGCAATACTGAATGATGAAAATAATTTATTGCAAAGATATAGAACATAAAAACTCTGTCGGGTCACTTTAGACCATGTTGTGCATCAAAGGGTGAACTAGATGGTAATTTAGGTCTTATCTCAAGTTATCCTGAGGGGGATAAACTTCACGGCAATCTATCCAATAGTTGATGAGAAATTTAATTTAAAGCGTAATGTGAACCCCCCAATCAGGAGCTCACCAATAGTTTTAGGGATTCATCTTCTTGGAATGTCTGTACAAAACTTCATGGCAGTTCAAATAGTTGCTTAAAAATCTCAGTGTGGACCCAGTAGAGCTGAGGCCAGAGAAGCACCGTGAGACCTTATTTAAACAGTGGATGGTTAACAGTTGGTTTGTTGACAACTGCTGTACACACATAACAAGCTGCTTGCACAGACGAGTTATAAGGCTAAAGGGTAAAAACTCTGTTTTATTAGGACAATTTATTATTTTTATTGTTTTATTTTGATCCGGTTTTAGACACAAAAGTTAAATAAAATTCAGGTTTTACATTATAATGTATATAAAGGTCTCGTTGTTAAAAATGGTGTGTAAATGCCACTAAAAACTGTTTGTTTTTTAATTTTTTTTTTACAAAATGTATATTTAAGAGAGCGAGAGAGAGACTATAATTAATAACTAGAGCCCGGAATATTTTATGGTTTATTTTGATAGTCCAATAATTGGGTTGAGCAGTTTTTTAAGGACAATAAGTCCAAATTCTCTGATTTCAGCTACTTCAATGTGAATATTTCCGGTTCCTTTATGACAATAAACTGAATATCTCTTTGGTTTGTAGACAAAACAAGAGATTTGAGGACGTCATCTTGTGGTTTGGAAACAGTCATTGATATTTATATACATTTTATTGACCAAACAACTAATTGATGAATCGTTTAAATAATCGACAGATTAATCGAAAATGAAAATAATCATTAGTTGCAGCCCTAAACTATATATTTAAATATTTCTGTAGTCTTTATTTTCTCATTTTTTCATTTAATGTTTTGATCATGTAACGTATCGTATGCATAATGTATAATAATGGTTAATATGTTTTAATACATTTATTTGTTTAAGAAGCTCCTTTGAACAGTCACAGCAGTGACCAATAGAAACTCTGTTTCTCTCT
This sequence comes from Centropristis striata, assembly GCF_030273125.1. NCBI lineage: Eukaryota > Metazoa > Chordata > Actinopteri > Perciformes > Serranidae > Centropristis > Centropristis striata. The sequence goes on along the minus strand of NC_081521.1, from coordinate 893,476 downwards.
AAAAACTCAATAATTTAAACTGGCCGCCATGTGTATAATGATGGAGATGATAGAAACCGTACTGTAACACTGAACCAAAACATTTTTTTGTCTTCTGTTTTTTCTGCCCATGAGTACAGGGTTATGGTGTCCATTGTGACCCAGGGATATTAAGTTTGTACAAGATAACTGAAGGTTAAGTTAAGTTAACTCTATGGAGTCTGGGGCTATTTCCTCCATGTCTGACTCCTTTCCATCCTGCCTGTATTCACCACTTAAAACATGTTTAAATACCATGTTTGTATATTTTTCACCTATATGACCTGATAATAATAATAGATTTTTTATTCTGACTTACTGGATCAACATTTAGAATCAAAAAGAAACAAAGAAAAACCAACATAAATGTGATCTTGTGATTGTGTGTGATCCTGTCATCAACTCTGGTTTTTATTCTAGTGCAGGGGTGTCAAACTCTGGCCCGCGGGCCAAATTTGGCCCGCAGTGTAATTTTATTTGGCCCGCGAGGCAATACCAAATTATTATATTATTATTGTACTATAAAAGCTGACCCGCCGGTATTATACGGCGCATTTACAGCTAATACTACAAATCCCACAATGCCCTGCTGTTGTTTTGGCGCGTCAATCAGGACAGGACCGTGGCGTCCCGGTGGCTCACACTGGTAGAGCGCTTACCATGTAGGCTGAGTCCTTGCTGCGGCGGAGCAGCAAGGACACTGCTTGACACTGCTTGACACCCCTGTTCTAGTGGGACTCCATTTGATTTGGCTCTTGTGTGTTTAGACGAACAATTTTGGTCATTTTGTGTCTTTTTTTAGTCATTTTGCGTCTTTTTGTGTCTTTATTTATCTTTTTTGGTCATTTTGTATCTTTTTTGTATTTTTTGGTCATTTTGTGTCTTCTTCTGTGTTTTTTTTGTGTGGTCATTTTGTCTTTTCATTTTGTGTCTGTTTTGGTCATTTTGTGTCTTTTTTAGTCATTTTGTGTCCTTTTTTAGTCATTTTGTGTCATTTTTAGTCCTTTCGACCAATATGAAATGTGATTTTGATTTTTTTTTTTAACTTTCAAAACACGATCATGCTCAATAAAGAATTTTAAATGTGTCAAATGTGAACAAAGGTGTCAAATCTAACATATAAGAGGGTTCCATCCAGTTCTATCATTTGATACTAAATCTATTTGAGCTTGTCTCCAGTTTTACTTGGTATATCATCATCAAACTGAAACTGGCCTCATGGAGTTTACAGCCAGAACTTTAGAGGTAAATGTACAGTAGGGCTCCACGCTGCTTTGTTTTATACTCTGATGGAGGCAACAAGTCTGGGACCCTCAGTGATAAGTTAATCTTCCAACCCTTTCATTCAGGTTCTGTAGCACACTTGTTGTCTTTGTTTTTCCACTATTAGCATCCTTTTACCTTCCTTTCCTCACACCTTCATCCCCCGTCCTCCTCCTCCTCCTGCTCCTCCCCAGCTCTGTATCGGAGGTGTGACAGATGTTTTAATGTGGCTGTATTCCTTATCAGCTGAAAGCTCCATTTGCCTCGGTCCATGTGATAGATGGAGCCCAGGCCGAGGGAAAAGAGACGCTATGCTAACGAAGAGGAGAGGAGGAGGAGGAGGAGATGAAGGAGGAGGAGACACCATGGAAATGACACACACTGCTGAAATGGTAGATGTGGTCATTTTCTGTTTTTCATGTCCTGGGTGTGATGAGCTGGTGAGTAATTATAGAGAGGGAAGTGTAATTACACTGGGATGAAACAGAGCTTGTCAGGACCACACTGCAAAAAGTCTCCTCTCAAAAACAAGAAAAAAAAGTACAAAAATTAGGTGTATTTTGCTTAAAAATATCAAAATTATCTGCCAAGGGAACAAGAAAATTAGTCTTGTCAAGACTTTCCAAAACAAATAAAAATATCTAATCTCAATGAACCACAAATACCTTAGAATTAGTGTATTCTAACTAACTAATAACAAGTGACTTTTTCTTGATTCTAATGAAATACACGTGACCTATTTTCTTAATATGTGTAAAAATATTGTTGAATTAATAATCAGTAAATGCTAGAGCCATCATCTGGACATAATGATATGATAGGCATTATATTTATAGAAACCAGAAAAGTCAGACTAAATACTGGAGAACTTTTCTTCATACAGATACAAAGATTTTTATCTGGCTGCTTGTTTTAAGGATGTGAAGAGGTCAAATGATGTCAAAGTGATGATTTCTTAGTTATGCTTGAAATAAGAAATGATTCCTTGTAAATATCAGTTTTCTAGTTGTAAGTGTTGCTGAAGCAGCTTTGTAACTGTTGATATTCTAGTTTCCAGCATGTATTTACTCAGTATAGGTGATAAAATCTCAGTAACAAGCTGTAATATCTGATTTAGATCATTAAGGACCAAAACACTGAAAACAAGTCAAACAGTCTAAAATAAAAACTGCTGACTAAGAAGAACTATCTGATCAGACAAACAATAAGCAGATATCCCCTTGAGCGAAGATATTTAATCTGACTCAGATTTCAGTTTTTGCAGTGTGGGAGAGCAGCTGCAGAAATGGAGAAATCAAGCAGAACATATACGTTCCATAAAAACTTAATGTAAACAAACAGAGTGACATCAGTTTTGATTAAACCTCTGTGTGTTTACAGGCCGTTAAATTATGTGGATTATTAGAAGTCGAGGCATTACATCTTCTCCATGTTTCACAGCAAGAGAGGAGAAATAAAAACCAGCAAAGAGCAAAAGTAAAACCTCAAAGCATCAAAGCTCAACCTGTAAACCTGGTCTACAGGCCAGATGGCTACAGGATTATAATATGCAAGATGAACAGGAATTACATCTGAGAACTGGTAGAGATGGTATGATGAAACTCTTTAGTTGGAGTAATCTTACACTGTAAAAAGAAATAAGAGAAATAGTAAAAACAAAAACAGTAAAACACTGTCGAGTTACATCAGAAATGGGCGTGGAATAAAGAATTGCATATCACCATAATAGACACATTTCATTTTCTGTAAATCAAGGAATAGTACAAAACTTTTGAAAAACTTTTGAAAACAAACAGTTTTACTGTAAAAAATTAAAAAAAAATCATGAAAAATTAATGGAGAAATACCATATTCTCACAACAACACAATCACCCTAAAAATAAAGGGACTGTTCAGTCTTTTTCTGATATTTACATTTAAATTTACTGTAGAAATTAATACGATATATAAGATCAGAGACCCATTCACAGACCATCTAAGACATAATGAAGTAGAAATAGAGAACACATTCAGAGATTATTATGAAAAATTATACTCTCAACCACCCTCATCGGATGAAGATGCAAAAAGGCAGTTTCTTAATTCTCTTGATTTGCCATCTATCGGAGAAAAACAAAACAATGCTCTGACAGCACCTATAACTCCTGAAGAAATATCTAAGGCAATATCCAGGCTTAAGGCAAATAAATCACCAGGAAGTGACGGGTTTCCATCAGAGTGGTACCGAACTTTTAGAGAAGAACTAACCCCTCTCCTCGTCTCATCCTTTAACTGTACCCTTAAGGAAGGTAGACTGCCACCCTCATGGAATGAAGCAATCATATCTGTAATCCCCAAGGAGGGCAAAGATGTAGAATACTGTAGCAACTACAGACCCATTTCTGTACTCAACGTGGACTACAAGATATACACATCAATTATAGCAAAGAGATATCAGACTCTCACGACAGAATTAATTGACGAGGACCAAACTGGATTCATTACAGGACGACAAACATTAGATAACATAAGAAGGACTCTGCAAATAGTAAACTCAATACAAATGAAAGAAACTAAGGCTATATTGCTGAGTCTTGATGCTGAAAAGGCTTTTGATAGTGTAAATTGGACATTTCTATATTTAACATTAGAACGTTTTGGGTTTAATAAAGAAGCCATTAAATGTATCAATACAATCTACCAGAATCCTATAGCTAGAATAAAAATTAATGGTAGCCTAACAAAAAGCATAAAGCTACAGAGGGGAACACGCCAAGGATGTTGCCTGTCCCCTCTCCTCTTTGCCTTATACATTGAACCTTTGGCGCAGGCTATAAGACAGAGTGAGGAAATAAAGGGAATACATATTAAAGAACAAAAACATGTAATAAGTCTGTTTGCAGACGACGTAATAATATATTTAGAAAGACCCGATACAAGTCTAACACATTTGATGAAACTTATAAGTATATTTGGAGACCACTCAGGATATAAAATAAACGTGAACAAAACACAGATTCTGGCTTTTAATTATACCCCTTCCCAGGAAATTACAAGAGCTTATAAATGGAAATGGAACTCAGAACACATAAAATATCTTGGAGTAACCCTAACAAAACAAATAAGCCATCTTCAGAAGATAAATTATGATCAGATTCATACACAAATTAAGAGGGATATTGAAAGATGGTTGACTATATCACTTGACTTTAGTTCAAGAATTGACATTATTAAAATTAACATCTTTCCTAGGCTGTTGTATTTCTTCCAATCCCTCCCTGTCAAGATACCGTTAGAAAGATTTAAAATTTGGGACAAGATGATATCGAGGTTCATTTGGGGTGGTAAAAAACCAAGAATAAAATATAGCACGCTACAAATGGCTAAGAACCGGGGGGGTATGGCACTCCCAAATTTAAAAGATTATTATGAGGCAGCACAACTTGGACCAATAGTTAAGTGGTGTGACAAGCACTATAACTCCAAGTGGAAGGAGATTGAGATGAGGGTAACTAACATACCAGTACAATCCCTTTTGGGCAACATTACATTAATAAAAACATTAAAAGACTCAATAGATCCAATAACCTCCCACACACTGACTATCTGGGCTGATTTCATAAAACGGCATAGATTAGAACAGGAAGTGAGATTGTTGAGCTGGATTGCGTATGACGAAAGATTCAAGCCAAACTTGAATGACATGACATTCAGAAATTGGGAGAGGAAGGGAATCACTGCCATGTGCACAATATTAAAGAATGGAAACATAATGTCTTTTCAGGACCTTAGGGAAACGTATGGGTTAAAAAATGATGATTTTTTTAGGTACTTACAGCTAAGGGATTTTTTCATAAAAGAAATAGGGAGCCCAAAAATATTAAACGGAGTGATAGATGTACTAATGCGAGTGTATAATGGGTCAAAAATCAAGGTGGTATCTGTACTATATCAAAACCTTAGAGATTGTACGGATGCTTCAACTGATTACATTAGGACTAGATGGGAGAAGGAGCTGGGCATCGACATCACCCCTGAGGAATGGCTTGATATGTGTGAAACACCACACTCGACTACAAGTTCACAAACGTGGAGGGAATTTGGGTGGAAAAATTTAACCCGTTTCTTTATCACACCCAAGATTAAAAGTCGACAAAGTGCTACAGAACAACTATGTTGGCGGGCATGTGGGAGCAAAGAGGCTAACCATGCACATATTTTCTGGATGTGCCCCAGGCTGCGCTCCTTTTGGGATGGTGTCGGTGCCATAATTAAAGATATATTGGGGTATGAAATACCAAATGAAAGTAAAATTATGTACCTTGGAAATGTAACTGAAAGTGTAACTGGTAATGATAGTTATATAGTCAAGATACTGCTGATTGCGACCAAGAAGACAATAACAAGAAACTGGTACAAGAATGAATCTCCTACCATAGAACAATGGCTAGGGATTGTAAGAGAAATATACTGTATGGAAAAAATGACCTACCAACTTCGACTGAAGGAAGATGTTTCTATTTCAAAGTGGAAAAAATGGGTGTTGTATGACATAACGAAAGACATGTGAACTGTAAATTGTATGAATCTGATTTTGTAGAATATGGATACCCGCAGCCATGAATGTTGATACTGTTTTATTAATGTTAAGTGTTTTTTCTTTTGCTGTGTATGTCTCTTGTGTACATGAAAAAAAAACAAAACCTAATAAACATTACAGTTTAAAAAAAAAAAATTTACTGTAGAAAACCCACTCACTGTATTTTTTACGGTGAAGTTCTGGCGACCACAGCTGACGGTATTTTACCCTAAATTTAACATTTTTTTTACAGTGTAGAAAAACAGTTGAGAAAGTGACTCTGGTACTGAGAGTTCAGATTATCCCGTTCAGTCCTGTTTCCAGGCCTAGTTATTATTATTATTATTATTATTATTATTATTGTTATTATTATTATTATTATTGTTATCTTATTGTCTCCTCCAGCTCTCTGTGGTCTGACTGGATGAGATGTCAGCCTCCTCTATGACTGCCTGTCTCCAGGCCTAGTTATTATTATTATTATTATTATTATTATTATTGTTATTATTATTATTGTTATTATTGTTATCTTATTGTCTCCTCCAGCTCTCTGTGGTCTGACTGGATGAGATGACTGTCTGTCTCCAGGCCTGCAGTGTGTGATGTGTGTTTGAGAGAACTAACCTGTCTCTGACTTTCTCCTTTTCCTGTGTTTTGTCTTTTTCTTCCTCTTCATCCATCTCTCTCTTCGTCTGCCTCCTTCACTGCCAACATCATCTGTCATCATCTGTCAGCTGCTAAAACAAATAGATAACTCTGGAAGGTACTTCGTTTTTATGGCACCATATAAATTTTCAATTGAGACACATATTTCAATGTGTGACACAGCGTGAGGAAATCCTGTTTGATCGGTTGTTTAATATCCTGTAGTGAACTCACTGTTGTCTTAATTATTCTAGCTAATGTGTTTTTACTCACCACTTACATTCATTAACCTCAATTAGCCTCAGAAATAAAACCACTGCTGCACTAATTCTTCAATACATGGAACTGTGACGTGTGTGTGTGTGTGTGTGTGTGTGTGTGTGTGTGTGTGCGGCAGTAATGGAATGATAATTGGAGTGGGAATAATTAATCAGTCATTACTGTGTACAATCAGAATAAATGTGTTGTTAACATGGATGTGACACTATGAGTGTGCATGTACACACACACACACACACACACACACACACACAAAGACACACACTTCCATAGATACATGCTAGCAGGTGATTCAGCAGGGAGACGTATTGGGCGAATGAATGAGGAGACGGATGTCTCCGGCTCTGGAGGGACGCTCCTAAGTTGTAAAAGAAATAAAAAAGGAGCTGATGTCCTGTTCTGTGGACTAGAAGTCAGAATTTATCTTCAGCTTCATCAGTTTGGACCATTCTCTGTTAAATCTGTCTCTTGGGGAGAACATGTTCCTGAAATCTAGTGAATGTCACAGAGACAACAGACTCAACAGCCAACACAGCCACGAGACCTGCATCATCGTTCTGTGGATTGAAATAATAAGGTACGATGATGATGATGATGATGAGATTCAACTTTATTGTCATTAAACAGAGTAACAAGTACGAGGACATCAAAATTACATCACATTACATTACATGTCATTTAGCTGAAGGCTAACTTGAAGGTTCTAGATTTAGACCACAGGAACCAAGTCGGATCAGAACTTTAAGAGCCATCTGTCATCGCTACAGGAGTGCTTTACGTTGAATAAGAGAAGAAGAAGGTAGTTTAGGTGACCATGACTGAACGGAGGTCTTGTCTCAGAGGAAGGTCTCCAGCCTGGTGGAAGATGTCCAGGCTGTCTGAGGTCCTGATGAGGTGGAGCTCCTTCCTCCATTTGTAGCCAGGACAGAGAAGTCTGGAGGAGGTTTAGAGGAGAGTTGACCCAGCAGGGTGGGAGTCTCCAGCTGTTTGACTGATGCAGAGCGTAGAGTTAGACCACATCCTGGATGTAAGCAGGACCCGAACCATTAGCAGCGGAGTAGACCAGAGCCTTGAGGCGTATCAGCCACTGGTAACCAGTGGACGGAGGGAGGAGGGAAATTTGGGAAGATCATGTTGTCTTTTAGTCTTTTAGTTTTTATCCTGTCCTGTTGTCTTTTAGTCTTTTAGTTTTTATCCTGTCCTGTTGTCTTTTAGTTTTTATCCTGTCCTGTTGTCTTTTAGTTTTTATCCTGTCCTGTTGTCTGTTAGTCTTTTAGTTTTTATCCTGTCCTGTTGTCTTTTAGTCTTTTAGTTTTTATCCTGTCCTGTTGTCTTTTAGTCTTTTAGTTTTTATCCTGTCCTGTTGTCTGTTAGTCTTTTAGTTTTTAGCTCCAGTGTTCCCTCATGGGGCTCTCCCCACTGTAGGGTGAAGGGTCTGCCCCATGGGGATGTGGTCTTGGAGACTCCCTGAGCCTGGGGGTCTGGGCGGCTGTGCACCATGTGTGGAGTCTGCCCCGGTCTCCCCGGGTGGCTCCTCCTGGTTTAAACTACTAGATGCCCTCCTCCTCCTCCTCCTCTCAGCTCCCTTCGGCCTGGTTTAAACTACTAGATGCCCTCCTCCTCCTCTCAGCTCCCTTCGGCCTGGTTTAAACTACTAGATGCCCTCCTCCTCCTGGTTTAAACTACTAGATGCCCTCCTCCTCCTCCTCCTCTCAGCTCCTATCGGCCTGGTTTAAACTACTAGATGCCCTCCTCCTCCTCCTCCTCCTCTCAGCTCCTATCGGCCTGGTTTAAACTACTAGATACCCTCCTCCTCCTGGTTTAAACTACTAGATGCCCTCCTCCTCCTCCTCCTCTCAGCTCCCTTCGGCCTGGTTTAAACTACTAGATGCCCTCCTCCTCCTGGTTTAAACTACTGGATGCCCTCCTCCTCCTCCTCCTCTCAGCTCCCTTCGGCCTGGTTTAAACTACTGGATGCATCCTAAAGAGGAGGAGGTCTCAGCGGAGCAGCAGATAATGAATGCCCTCTATCTATCCTGGAGAGATACAGGACTCTCCTTCACATTCTGTGGTATTATGGAACCACGTCCCTCTGGCTTTTTCTCCTTTTTTCCTGGCTCTATCTCGCTCCTCTTTATTCCTTATAATATTCACATACGGGCTGAACTGGCTGTCTGCTGCTCTGTCCCTGACAACTCTTCATAAATCCAGACTGTGACCTTCATTCAGCCGCTCAGCGTTTCCACCAGGCTGAACAGGACGGATGGGAAACTGGGACTGACAGGTGCCATCTCCTCTCGTGATCCATAGATATTAAAATTATACAAAAACCATATATTTAAGGAAGGAGGGAGGTTGGTGGGAGTGGTAACAGGGATGCTGGTTCCATCAGGGATGGCAGCGAGGGGGACCTGATCACCTGTTAATTATTAAAGACATGTCTGAATAGTCCTTGGTTTGATTCTTCCCAGGGACCTTTGGTGCATGTCACATCTCTCCCCTTGTTTCCTATCATTCTAAGTGATGTATTTTTCAAAAGAACAAACTGTAAAAATCCTGTTTAGGCTAATATAAACATTTACGGTGTTTCATTGTTACTGAAACTGAATTAACTCATTTGTCATTTTACGTCTTTTACTGTCATGGTTTCGCAGTTTTTCACCCTAAAATCTACAGACATTTTTTACAGAGAAGGTATAAAGGAAAAGTACAAAAGTACTTGTGTATACGTACAGTATGTGTGTGAGAGTGGTCACATGTACAGACTGGAAGACTTGATGAAGCGGTAAATTCTCCTTCTTGCCTGTATGTTTCCCCAGCAACTGCCCCATTCTCAACACACACACACACACACACACACACACACACACACACACACTGCTTTGACTTGACCACTCCTTCAAACATGCACAAACACACACAGGCGAACACACACTGCAGCGCTCCAACAGGAACATCAGTACACTGCAAAAAGTCAGCTCTTAAAAAAAGGACAAAAATTAGGTTCATTTTGTTTAAAAATTGCAAAATTATCTGCCAATGGAACAAGAAAATTTGTCCTGTCAAGAATTTCCAAAACCAGTAAAAATATCTAATCTCAATGAACCACAAATACCTTAGAATTAGTGTATTCTGACTGATAACAAGTGACTTTTTCTTGATTCTAATGAAATACACGTGACCTATTTTCTCAATATGTGTAAAAATATTCTTGAAATAATAATCAGTAAATGCTAGAGCCATCATCTGGACATAATGATATGATAGGCATTATATTTATAGAAACCAGCAAAGTCACTAAAAACTAGTCAACTTTTCTTCAGACAGATACAAAGATTTTTATCTGGATGTAGAATATTTCTCTTCAAATTCTTGAAATAAGGCAAAACACCTAACCCTAAAACATAAGCAGATATCCCCTTGATCTGAGATATTTACTGTTACTTAGAGTTCAGTTTGCAGTGTGTTTCTGTTGTTTCTGCGCTGCTTGATGCCCTCACACACTGAAGCTTCGCCCAGATCTTCGTCTGTCACCGACTCTGACATCAAACAGACAAGAACAGAGATAGTGGGAGCAAAGAGATTAATAAAGAAGAGGAGCAGCAGGAAGATGGGCTGATGGAGCGAAGGGAGGAGGTGAAGGGAGATAAACAGCGATGTGAGGAGAGATGGGGAGCAGTCAAATAAAGAGACAGAGGAGGAGAAAGAGACAAGGAGGCAGAGTGAGAGGAGGAGAAAGAGACAAGGAGGCAGAGTGAGAGGAGGAGAAAGAGACAAGGAGGCAGAGTGAGAGGAGGAGAAAGAGACAAGGAGGCAGAGTGAGAGGAGGAGAAAGAGACAAGGAGGCAGAGTGAGAGGAGGAGAAGGAGGGAGGTGATGTTTGCTGACAAGGGCAGAAGCAAGGCCTCCTCTGAGAGCAGAAACCTGATGCAGAAACAAATGAGGCGACAGGAGACAGCAGACAGCTCACACACTCTGATGGCCTCAGTGTGTGTGTGTGTGTGTGTGTGTGTGTGTGTGTGTTCATAAATACAAAACCCAGAGTGGTTGTCACTGTTTGTGACTCTCAATGAAAACATCCACCTTCAGGAAAAACACAACAACAGAAACGTTCATAGGTGCATTTAGCTAGGACAGAGGAGAGGAGAGGAGAGGAGAGGAGAGGAGGAGGAGAGGAGAAGAGAGGAGAGGAGAGGAGAGGAGAGGAGGAGAAGAGGAGGAGAGGAGAGGAGAGGAGGAGGAGAGGAGGAGAAGAGAGGAGAGGAGGAGGAGAGGAGAGGAGAGGAGGAGATAGGAGAGGAGAGGAGAGGAGAGTAGGAGGAGAGGAGAGGAGATGAGAGGAGAGGAGGAGGAGGAGAGGAGGAGAAGAGAGGAGAGGAGAGGAGAGGAGAGGAGGAGATAGGAGAGGAGAGGAGAGGTTTGGTTTCCAAAATCCCTTTATTGCACTATTTCAGGGATACACCAGTTGATCTTTTTTCACCACATCATTTTAGCGGAAAAAATACAGAATTAAATACAACCAGTGAACCAAACAATAACCACATATTAAAAATTAATGATCAGCTCCTCATCCCTCCCCACGGAGCACAGAACCTCCCCAACAGCCCACATGTGGCTAAAATCCTGCACATTATCTATCACACTATAGTCGGTGTGTTCCACCTTGAGTCTGGCTTTCACCAGTCCTGCCAGAACCAAAACCAGCATCCTGGAGCCGGTTCCTACGGGTTAGCTAGATAGCCAACTCAGCAGCACCGGACAAGAAGTTCAGCAGGAGGTGCACAGCCTTCTTCTGGACAGAGTACTTGGGGCCAAAAATAAATAAACAAAAAGAAAACTCCTCCCCAAAACCCTCAAACCAACTTTTTAAAAGGTCAAACAAGGCTGAGAGACGAGGACACTCAACAAACAGATGTTCCAGTGTCTCAGGTTTAGAACAGACAACACACCCCTCCCCCAGCTCCGGATCAAGGTGCGCTCTGTACCTGTTTGTATCTATGGCGCCGTGTACAACCCTCCACTGGAGGTCTGCTGTCCGCTTCTCATCGGGCAGCTTGTACAGGCAACGCCAACTGGACCGAAGAACTCACTCCACCTCGACTCCTTCACTCCTTCCAAGGACACAATGTTCAGCAACTTGCAGGCTAAAAGCAGCAATCTTTGCTTGAATATTCACCAGTGCCTGTCGACCTTCCGCCACAGGCAAGTAAAGGACTGCTGCCCGGACCCAATGCCGACCAGACCAGAAGAACTCCACCATGTCCCTTTGAATGTCATCCATTGGACCTCTAGGTGGCGTCAACAAAAGAAGTCTGTGCCAAAGGGTTGAGGCAACCAAATTATTGGTAACCAGAACTCTTCCTCTATAGGACAGCTGGGGTAGCAACCATTTCCACTTAATTAACCGAGCGCACACTTTTTCCCACCGGGCAGAACGGGTACAGCCTTGTCCCGCCACTGTCCAACTAACAAAGCCTCGCTTTTTGCCCAGTTTACCCAGCAGAAGAGCCCCTCTCGTATAAGGAAAGGGTTCCCTGCAAACACTGTATATCTTCCTGGCTGGAGACAAAGACATTGACATCATCAGCATATGCAGACACGATAAAAGGACACTCAAGTTCACCAGACAGAGATAGCCCCCTGAGCCGACCTCTTAACATGCAGAGCAAGGCTCAATATCCAGGCTGTAGTCCTGACAGAGGACAACCCTGTCGAATCCCTCGCTCCACAGAAATTGGCCGACTCAGCCCAGCACCCATTCTCACCATACATTGTGCACCCCTATACAGCAAACTCACCCAAGACAAAAAACCCATCACCAATACCAAATGCCCTGAGTGCAGAAAACAAATATGAATGGTCCACCCTGTCGAACGCTTTCTCCTGATCTAAGGACACTATCCCAGCGTCGACACCCTGCAGTCTACATATATCAATGACATCACGCATGATACATTGTCCATTATAGATTGGTCGGGAACACAGTAAGTCTGTTCAGGCTGTACAATGAACTCCAGAATGTTTTTGAACCTGTTGGCAAGGCTCTGGAAAGCACCTTGTAATCCGTACAAAGGAGAGCAACCGGCCTCCAGTTCTTTAACAGGGCCAGGTCTCGCTCGCTGACAGGACGCGGGGAGAGATCCTGTTTTAAAACATTCTAAAAACACTGCATGCAGATCAGACCCCAAAATACTCCGGAAGCACCGGAAGAAATCTGCGGAGAGACCGTCGATTCCCGGCGCCTTTCCTGGTGACATCTGGATCCGGTGAGCTCCTCCAGTGACAGCTCACCATCCAGGCTGGTTTTCTCCTCCGGGCTCTCTGCAGCAAAAAGCTCCGTGTAGAAGCCGACCGCCATGACTTCTCATCTCGTCTGGGCTGGTGGTTGTTCTCCCTCCAGGAAGCTTCAGACAGGTCATCTGCTTCCTCTTCTTGCAGACTGTGGGTGTGGCTCCTCACTTGTCCTGTCCATTGTAAAATCCAGGGTACATTTAAAATCCCCACCAATGATTATTTGGTCCTGGCTGTAATTATTCATTTCACTTTTCAGCTGGTTAAAAAGTGTCACTCTCTGTGCTCCCTGATTTGGGGCGTAGATGTTCACCAAACAGAACACAGAACCCTCAATTTCCGCTCTGACGATCAGAAGCCGACCTTTCACCACTTCAGTGGAGGCTAAAACAGTCACATTAGCTGCAGATTTAAAAACGACAGCTACTCCAGCACTATTACTATACTAGAGCAAAAGGACCCTTCCACCATAAACCCCAGTCAACTTCATCAGCAGGAGTGATGTGTGTTTCCTGCAGGAATATGTCCAACTTCTCCTGAAGTGCAACTTCAGATATCAGGGCTTTTTTCTGTCTGTCTCTTCCACCATTTATATTTAAGGACCCGATGTTGAGGCTCAAAGAAAGGCTCAAAGAAAAAAGACTGACAGGACAAAACAAGAAGACAGTCGGAAAAAGAAAGCACCTTGGTGTGTACTTTTGGACGCGGCTTCAGGAGACCCATTCATTCACGGCTCCATTGTTTACAAACGGGATCAGCTGTTAGCCCTGAGCCACACACACCTTCGCTGCTCAGAGCGACCGGAGATCCCCGCGGAGATAAGGAGAAGGAGGAGAGGCTGCAGGGCTGGAGTGAAGCGCCGACAGCGAAAAAGACGGTATAAACCATGCCTACCGTCTGTCATCATGGGAAACGTAAGATCTCTTCCCAATAAGATGGAAGAGCTAACGGCGCTAACCCGGCTGCAGAGTGACTACCGTGAGTGCAGCCTCATGTGTTTCACGGAGACGTGGCTGAATGAACTTTCACCTGACTCTCACGTCACCCTGGACGGCTTTCAGCTCGTGCGGGCGGACAGGAAAGCCTCAGAGTGTGGTAAGAAGAAAGGAGGGGGGCTTGCTATGTTTGTTAATGAGAGATGGTGTCACCCGGGACATATCAGCGTAAAGGAGCAACGCTGCACCAAAGACATTGAGCTGCTAGCTGTTAGCATTCGGCCTTACTTCCTCCCGCGAGAACTAAGCAGTGTTCTCGCGATAACTGTTTACATCCCCCCCGCGGCCGATGCTACCGCAGCTACAGATCTGATCCACACTGTCGTCTCTCAGCTACAGACCCGGCACCCCCAAGCCCTCATCCTCATCTCTGGGGACTTCAACCATGCCTCCTTGTCCTCTGCTCTCCCCACCTTTACTCAGTATGTGAAATGCCACACCAGGGACAATAAAACGTTGGACCTACTGTATGCAAACATCAAGAAAGCATACACCTCATCCCCCCTCCCCCCGCTGGGTCGCTCAGATCACAACCTTGTCCACCTCATCTCAGACTACACCCCCATGGTGGCCAGACAGCCACCTGAGAAGAAGTCTGTGAAGGAGTGGTCTGAGGAGACCAGTGCGAGGCTCAGGGACTGTTTTGAAACAACGGACTGGGAAGCACTCTGCAGCCCCCACGGTGATGACATTGACAGTATGACCCACTGCATTACGGACTATATCAACTTTTGTGTGGAGAACACTGTGCCCTCCAAGCTGGTACGGTGTTTTCCCAACAATAAACCCTGGGTGACCTCCGAGATAAAGGCCCTGCTGAACGAGAAGAAGAGGGTTTTTAGATCGGGGGATAAAGAGGAGCTGCGCAGAGTCCAGAGGGAACTCCGGCTGAAGATCAGGAGGGGGAAGACCTGCTACAGGAGGAAGCTAGAGGAGCGGCTGGAGCAGAACAACACCAGGGACGTCTGGAGAGGACTACAGAACATCTCGGGCCATGGGAGAGGTGCGGGGAGACACCAAGCCAGCGGTGACAAGGGCTGGGCAGATGAACTGAATCTGTTTTTCAACAGATTTGATTCTGCCCCCCCTCCACCCCTCACCCACCCTGCTTCCTCTTCACACCTCCTCAGACCAGCTTCTCCTCCCCCTCCCCCTACCAGCAGACTCAGCCTGCCCTCTTCAACACCTGACCTGCACCAGCCCACTCCCTCCTCCTCTCACCAGTTCACCACCCCCATCTCAGCCCCCCTGAGACTCTTGTCACCTTCCACCCCCGTACCCTCCTCCACCCATGTCTCCCTAACAGCTGATCAGGTGAGGTGGGAACTTAAGAAGATCAAGGCAAAGAAGGCCTCTGGCCCGGACGGCATCAGCCCCAGACTGCTGAAGGACTGTGCAGACCAGCTCTGTGGGGTGGTCATGCATTTGTTCAACCTGAGCCTGAGTCTGGAGAAAGTCCCGGTCCTGTGGAAGACTTCCTGTGTGGTCCCGGTACCAAAGACTGCGCACCCCAGGGAGCCTAACCACTTCAGACCCGTTGCCCTGACTTCCCACCTCATGAAGACCTTGGAAAGGATTATTCTGAGACATTTGAGACCCCTGGTGAGCACACTGATGGACCCCCTGCAGTTTGCTTACCGGCCCGGTATAGGGGTGGACGATGCAGTGATCTACCTGATGCACAGATCACTGTCGCATCTGGAGAACACAGGGAGCACTGTGAGGGTCATCTTCTTTGACTTCTCCAGTGCTTTCAACACCATCCAACCATCACTGCTGAGGATGAAGATGGAGGGAGCGGGAGTGGACCAACAACTTGCTGCATGGACAACAGACTACCTCACCAACAGACCGCAGTATGTGAGGCTACAGCACTGTGTGTCTGATGTGGTGCTGTGCAGCACAGGTGCCCCTCAGGGTACGGTGCTCTCTCCCTTCCTTTTCACCTTCTATACCTCTGACTTTACACACAATTCCACAAACTGCCACATCCAGAAGTTTTCCGATGACACAGCCATTGTTGGTTGTGTCTCGGAGGGGAACGATCTGGAGTACAGGACGGTCATCAAGGACTTCGTCAGCTGGTGTGAGACCAACCAGCTCCAGCTGAACACCAGCAAGACGAAGGAGATGGTGATCGACTTCCGGAAGAAAAAGACACTCTTTACTCCGTTGAACATCCAGGGTTTGGACATTGAGGTAGTGGAAAACTACAAATTCCTGGGTGTTCACCTAAATAACAAACTGGACTGGACTGACAACACCCACGCCCTGTACAAGAAGGGCCAGAGTCGTCTCTACCTGCTGAGGAGACTGAGGTCCTTCGGTGTCGGCAGGGTCCTTCTCAAGACCTTTTACGACTCTGTGGTGGCTTCCGTTATTTTTTACGCGGTGGTCTGCTGGAGAGGGGGCTGCACGGACAGGGACAGGAACAGACTGAACAAACTGATCAGAAGAGCGAGCTCTGTCCTGAACTGTCCGCTGGACTCCATAGAGGAGGTGGGTGAGAGGAGGATGTTAGCCAAGCTGGCATCCATCATGAACAACCCCTCTCACCCCCTGCATGACACTGTGGGGTCTCTGAGCAGCTCCTTCAGTAGCAGACTGTTACACCCACGGTGTAAGAAGGAACGCTTCCGCAGGTCATTCATTCCAGCTGCCATAAGACTGTTCAACACCTGCACAATCTGAACATTTTTGCACATAATCTGCACTCTGCACATTATCCACTTAATTTGCACTAAGTTGTATATAGTATATTATTATTATTATTTTTGTATATTTTGTATATTGTTAAATGTCTTTTCTAGATTGTTTTTTTTATCTTATCTTAATATTGTGTGATTTTCTGCGGCTGTAACAAAGAAATTTCCCCGCTGTGGGATAAATAAAGTCAAATCTGAATCTGAATCTGAATCATGATCACTTCCTGGTGTTCCTAACAGTTTTCCCTTTTTTCCCTTTCCTCAACAGTGTAATGTGCTTTTTTCTTTTTATCTGTGTCAGGAAAGAAGTCAGACACCTTCACAGATTTTTTTAAAGTTTCATCGAGGAACTGTTTGATTTCCTCCAGGGAGTACAGATCTGTGTACCTCTGACTTCCCCACACTGATGAAGTGTCTGACTCCGAATCAAAATCCATCTCTTCCCCCTCACCTGAAGGCTTGCTGGACTCTCCCTGCTCTACAGTGGTGCTTCCCTCCTGAACATCTACAGCTGCCCTAGTGACTGCTGGCTGAGAGATACTCAGCTTTTCTGCAGCCACAGAAACCTGTTGTCTCTCAGACTGGCTCTGTTCCTCCCGGTCTACACCATTTTCTACCCTGCGGACCTCCACATCAACTACTGCAAAGAAACAGCCGTCAGCAAAACGTCAGCCGTCACCGCGGCAACGCCAGCAGAGCCCGCCTCCACTGTTGCGTGGATGGTCTCAGCAGACGCCGCGCCAGCCGGCGCTGCCTGCTGTTTGTGCGGACAGTTAAACCGTTTGTGACAAACATCTCCACATTCAAAACATTTAATTCGTCCCGTACTCACATACACCATACAGCTTTTAATCCGCTGGTGAATTTACTGAACTTCCGCAGCTCGTTTTCAATGAGCTCGTTCGGTATGAACGGCGGGACCCCGGATACGGTGATCCGCGTCGATGGCACTGACAACGGGGAAACCTGCACAAACAAATCCCTGATAAAAACGCCACTTTCAACCAGCTGATGAACACGCGGCTCGTCCTTCAGGAACACAACAACCGCTCTATTCATCCGGGATGCATACAGCAGGTTGTCATGTCCTACCTGTTCCCCCGCAGCCAGCAGAACCTCCTCCACACTTACGGAGCCGTCCGGCGGGACAATACGCACTCCCTGTCGGATCGACGGAGGGGACGCCTCGGAGGACGCCATTCCTCCAGAGAAAACCCCCGACAACCGCCGATAGCGTCAGAACACACACGAGAAAAAACTACACAAGACTTACCTGATCATGCACAAAGGGACAGTAGAAGTTAACAACAAAACCCAACAGAAAGAGACAGAAAACCATTCAAATCTCCACCACCACCACTCACACTCACCGGAAACGGAAATACAGGAGAGGAGAGGAGAGGAGGAGGAGAGGAGAGGAGGAGGAGAGGAGAGGAGAGGACAGGAGGAGGAGAGGAGAGGAGGAGGAGGAAATGAGGAGAGGAGAGTGCACAAAGGATGTTTCTGCTGCTGGTAAAGAGAGTTTAGTGGGGCAGAGTTGGCAGCCTTTCAGTCAGGTTGTGATAACACTCCAACACTGTCTAACACACACTGCAACACACACTGTAACACACTCTAACACACACTCTAACACACACTGTAACACACTCTAACACACACTCTAACACACACTGTAACACACTGTAACACACACTCTAACACACTCTAGCACACACTCTAACACACACTGTAACACACTGTAACACACACTCTAACACACTCTAACACACACTCTAACACACACTGTAACATACTGTAACACACACTGTAACACACTCTAGCACACACTCTAACACACACTGTAACACACTCTAACACACACTCTAACACACACTGTAACACACTGTAACACACACTGTAACTCACTCTAACACACACTGTAACTCACTCTAGCAGAGCGGCAGCCTCCCTGCTGCAGACTGTATAAACTAGCAGCATGTGTCCGCAGGGCTTCTGAGGAGGCAGTTAGCAGAGTAATGGTGCTTTGTTCCTCTCACAGCTGGTTACAGGACAGGCAGCAACCAGAAGAGACAACGAAGGAAGCTACAGAGAGAACAATCCAACTAGACATAAACAGCACTGAGGGAATAAACTGAGAATCACTGAGTTAGTCTACGTTTCCATGGTGACGGTCTGAACAGAATATGCAAAAGTGGCAGCTACTCCTTCCACAAAGTTCTCCACCATCACTAGATCTCCCAGGTCTCGTTCACAGCCGTCTGGCTCCTCCCACCAATCGCTGCATCCAGAATGTGATGGAGGTAATTCCAGATCCTTCTCTGTTCACTAATACTATCTGTACATATCCTGGACATTTGGTGGAAAGACTCCTGTAAGTTTATTAGAGCTGCCAGAGCAGCTTGAAGGTCCCACCATGGAAATAATCCCACGTTTCTTTATTTCCTGTCCTGGAGCATGTATGTGACGTAAACACATACGTGACGTGAGCAGATCAGATCAGAGTTTTGTGTCTTGTCAGTGTAGACGACACGCTACGGAGGAGAGGATCTAAGTTTACACTCTGGAGGCACATTTTACCCTTTTTAAGACCCAAAATGCCGTCACCGTCTAAACCAAAGGCACTTCACATCAAATATTTAGTGGTTTTTACCTGCAAGCGTCCTGGTGTAAACGGAGCCTAAATCAGAAAACACAATTCATGAATATATTTCTGATGTGAACATCAGCTGGCCGTGGCAGAGTTGGCAGGGCACTGATGAGCTGATTTCCTTCTACTGATCAACAACACATGGTCATATGTCATCCTTGTCCAATGTTAATAACAACAAGTACTAGCAATATTTGTAAAATACACGTAAAGATGAAAATGTGTAGGTATTTATCAGAGCTGACCGAGGAGGGACTGACCAGGAAGGAGGACCTGCTACCACACCGACCCGATGCTGGAACAAGGCTCCTCCATCAAATAAATCAGACGTTAGTTTAGTCCTGACACGGAGCTGCAGGCCTGAATCCTCCCACCCACCAAGGTTATAATAGTTTAGGATGTTTCATTAGTTTTAGGTTTAATTTTGTTGTGATTTTTTGTTTTCAAATTCAGTTAGTTTTAATTAGTTTTTAGAGTGAGTTTGCTAGTTTCTAATTAGTTTTTATTTTTTGGAAAATGCTTAGTTTTAGTTTAGTTTTTATTAGTTTTAGTTTAGTTTTTATTAGTTGTAGTTTAGTTTTTATTAGTTTTAGTTTAGTTTTTATTAGTTTTAGTTTAGTTTTTATTAGTTGTAGTTTAGTTTTTATTAGTTTTAGTTTAGTTTTTAGTTTTTCAAACACACACACACACACACACACACACACACACTAGATAAGCATGTAGAAGGAGACAAAGTACATTGAAATTAGCAGTGGGAAGAAGGATTGAAATCAATGGTACTTATTCTGCATGAGGTTGTGCATGTGTGTCTCTAAGCGTGTGTGTGTGTGTGTCTCTAAGCGTGTGTGTGTGTGTGTGTCTCTAAGCATGTGTGTGTGTGTGTGTGTGTGTGTGGCCGTGGTGCTGCTGTTTGCTATGCTAATCAACATAGCATCCTGACTGGGGTTACTGGGGAAGATTTATACTTGAGCCTTAATTGGAGCTTTGTCTTCACTGTGCTGCTCCGACTGACTCCAGCTCCCGTCCGCTCATCTCTCCTCCTTCTTCTTCTTCTTCTTCTTCTTCTTCTACCACCGCAACAAGAGTCGGCTCAGCAAGCACTTCAAAAACGCTCCGTTTTTCATTTCGTCCTTACAGAAACTTAGCCATGGATTCCTGTTGTTGAAGCATCCCACCACACAGTCAACTACTGTAAAGTCAATGGGGATGACTTAAAGGACTTAAATGTACTCATGTAAGCACTTTCATGTCAAGTTATTACCACTCGTGTCTAGTCTTGTCATTGACTTTGTGTTTTATTTTGTACTCACCTTTTCCATCTCGTTTCAGGCTCTTGACTTCCTTCCATTGTGTGATTTTCCCTCCACTGTGTTTGTCTCCTGCTCCCTGATTCGTCTCACCTGTGTTCCCCCCTCAGGTAGAAATATTCCCCGTCTCCCTTTGTCTTGTGTCAGTTCGTCTTGTGTCCCGTGTGTTTTGCAAAGTTCTAGGGAAAAACCAGCTTTTGTGTCGTGATACTGACTGCATTAAGTTATATTAGTAACTCCTTAGTGAGTCTTTTGTTATATTTTGTAACTCCTTAGTGAACATCTTTTGTTATATTTCTTGTATCTTATATGACAGCGTCTATTGTTTGATCTTTTCAAGTAAAACATTTTTGTTCACCTTACTGCCAGCTTCTGAGTTTTGCTTCTGAGTCCCTGAGTCACGTTCTTCACACAGAATCATGAAAATCTTCTTTTTCTACAGCATTATTCTCAAATATATTATTGTCTTCTTGTGTTTCTTCTTCTCCTCTTGGTCTTTTTTTTATTATCATCTTACTAAACTCATAATTTTAGTCTGTGAACTTTTCTGTTATTACTC
Source organism: Centropristis striata (assembly GCF_030273125.1). Classification (NCBI taxonomy): domain Eukaryota; kingdom Metazoa; phylum Chordata; class Actinopteri; order Perciformes; family Serranidae; genus Centropristis; species Centropristis striata. Next base: position 872,209 of record NC_081521.1, on the reverse strand, counting down.
TTCCACTCTCCTATAGACTGTCCCTGCCCTCCTACTTCCTGTACATTAGTGTGTCCCTGGCGTCTTGTGTTTCATTTCAGTGAGCCATCGCTCTTCAGCGCTGCATAGCTCCATTCAAGGCTGCCATCAGTGTGACAATTAGGCCGGTAAATAAAGATAATGTGAGCCATCCGGGGTCCTTAACTGCTGCACTGCAATTAACAGAACTGATTGGTGGGCAAAGCCTCAACAAGGATGGTGGAAATCACTGAGACAGAACGAGTGTTGGGGTTGTCGACTACCAATCCATCTTGAAGGAAGTGGGACCGCCCTTAACCCTCTGGAGTCTCCAGAAGTTCTGGCTGTAAACTCCATGAGGCCAGTTTCAGTTTGATGATGATACACCAAGTAAAACTGGAGACAAGCTCAAATAGATTTAGTATCAAATGATAGAACTGGATGGAACCCTCTTATATGGTAGATTTGACACCTTTGGTCACATTTGACACATTTAAAATTCTTTATTGAGCATGATAGTGTTTTGAAAGTTAAAAAAAATCAAAATCACATTTTATGTTGGACTAAAGGTCTAAAAACAACACAAAGTGAGTAAAAGACACAAAATGACAACAATTGTTCCTCTAAACACAAAGAGCCAAATCAAACGGAGTCCCACTAGAATAAAACCAGAGTTGATGACAGGACCTCACACAATCACAAGATCACATTTATGTTGGTTTTTCTTTGTTTCTTATTGGTTCTAAATGTTGATCCAGTAAGTCAGAATAAAACATCAATTAATAGGTGATATAGGTGAAAAAAAGAAACCAACAAGGCATTTAAACATGTTTTAAGTGGTGAATACAGGCAGCATGGAAAGGATTCAGAAATGGACTAAATAGCCCAAAACTCCAGAGTTAACAGAATTATGTTTTATTGAGTAAAATGTTTCTGATATTGATTATGTTACTTCCTCCTGAACTGATGTGGGCTAATGCAGAACATGTGTTACTTTGTGTTTTGTAATTGCGTACAATTAAACATTACATGATGTTCTTTTTAGAAAATCTAAGTGCAAAGTTTCATTGATTATGTCATTTGATCTGCATGAACAGAACCTCAGCTGCCACTCCACTGCAGTTAAAGATCTTTAACTGGAGCCATGAAATAATCACACGGTGCAAGTGCCAAAAAATCACTCCAAGGAAATTCATGGCATTACTTCTGCATTTGAGCTGGCAAACGATGACAGGCCTATGGCTTTAATTAGCGGATACATTACATTAATGATTATTTATTAAGGCAGGAAGAGAGGATAAATGGTTTTTGTGCTTAGTAGAGCTTGCCTTATGTTAATCACCAGCTGGAAGTCATATTTTACCCATCCTTAATTACTACGACTGTACATCCCTGGACACATCAGGCAAAACCTGCATTTGCACCGACAGAGTAGAAGTAAAGTGAGTGATATGTGGAGTCAGAGAGGAATCAGGAGGTGTTCCACCGCTGGCAGCTGACGAGTGTTTGACAGATGCCAACTCTCCGGATCTGAAGTCTGCTGGGCAAAGCCAAGACTTCCCACTGTGGCTTCTGTTTGCCAACACCTGTCCCACAGCAGCACATGGAGCATCTGCCTGAGACGACAACACAGAGACACAGAGGGGGAGTCCCATCGGCACACCTGGCAACACATCTATGGCTGATGAACTGAGAATCAGACTTTACTGCTCTCTGTGTTCCTCAATCCACATATCTCAATCTCAATGGACCAACCATCATCAGCCAACACAGACTTCAGCTTTTGTGACCAAAGATTCGATCGGGCTGGAGGTGGATGAAGCCACTAGCACTAGCACACTGCAAAAAACATGAAGCTCACCAAGTATTTTCTTCTTCTATCTAGCAATAGTATCTTAATTATCTTGTTTTGAGTATAATTTACCTACTGACCATAGCTTTATGTGCTTATTTTGAGAATGTGTCTTTTTTTGTCTTGTATAGTTAGTAAAACATAAACGAAAAGTCATTTTGTAAAAAAAAATGAGTGAATAATCCCTCTTCACAGGGCGAGTAACCCCTCTTCACAGGGATTTCAGTGTTTACCTAAAATATTGGCTCCAGTTGAGAGTTTTAGTTGCATGGAGTTTAAATGATATTTCAAAAGCATTTTCTACCACCAGTATCTACCCACAGATACTGAAATGAGAAAAAAAAAGTGCTAGTTTCAATTATTTCTGGCATATTTTAATGCTACTACAGTCGTGCTTTTCAAGCCGCAATTGCTCAAAATAAGTATTTTTTGGACTTATATCCATATGGATTTGTCTCCAGTCGCTTTCTTGAAAAAAAGTCTCTAAGGGGATCTGAAAAGTCGCGAAATTTAGCAACAAAGTCGCTAAGTTGGCAACACTGCTTCACCGGCGTGTTGTTGTGGCGTCCAGTACTACGTCACATCCTGCTTAGCGTTCTATCCAATCAGTAACCAGGCTGTTTACAGGGGAGAAAACAGACCCTGCTCTACTACAGGGACTAAAGAAGTCCAGACAAAAGTCCGCTAGGAAGGCTCGTATTCAGATTAGAGGCGTTTCGGTGAGTGACACCGCCTCATTCCGGGTATTGCCCGGCTGGTTCCCGGTAGTGGAAACATATATATATATATATATTCTGTCCTGTTGCTCCTTGACTTCAGGTCTCTGGTCTGTCTTCCAGCCTGCTCCATCTCCAGTCCACAGCCTCATTACTAATTTCCCACAGAGCAATGGTGCAGAACAATTCAGGATCACATCCATTTCAATCTGAAATAATCACCCTGGTCAAATCTAATAAATTATGCAGAACTCAATAGCTCTCTGTATGAGCTCATGATGCCAACACATTATTCTCAATGTCACTGCAGAGCAACTTTATGCACTTCCTGTTCACAGAAAACAACATTTTTGGAGTGATTCAGACGGATAAAAGACATTTTCAAACATAATTTTAGCCTTGCTGCACTGTAGAAAAAAACACCAGTTGTTTTTATGGTAAAACCAGCAGCTGTGGTTGCCAGAACTTTACTGTAATAAACACGGTGCAACTTTTTTTAGAATCACGGTAAAATGATATTAACACTGTTGATTTCATGTTTAAGATGGACATTTTATTCCATATTTTACCGTATAAATAAAAAGTTTTTCCATCAAAAGAAACGCTGTTCTGCCATATAATTGACAAGAAAATACTTTATGAATGCTGCATAAATTAAAGATTTTACCATTAAATATTACAGTATATTTCTGTTGGAGATATGGTGTTTAGTACATTTAACAGGGAGAAAACTATTTTTTTTAAATAAATAAATGCAAAACTGATGTCTTGTATATATATTACAGTATATTTTGTTAGAAACATGGTGCCAGAGTATTTTACAGTGGAGTAATGTATTAAAAAAATTTACAGTAAAAAACTCATCTTTTCATTTTACGTCTTTTACTGTCATGGTTTAGCAGTATTTCACCATAAAATCTACAGACATTTTTTACAGTGTACCAGCGTGGGACTGTCTAATGGCAAGTTAACAAGGGAAAAGGTATTTTAGTCATTTTGCTCTGTGAAAGTGCAAACTGTCTGTAATACTGCGGCTCACATCTAGTGACTAATGTGCTTCAATCTCATTCTGACCTGATGATCCAATAAAATAAAACTTTATAGGATGATAATGTACTCTATACTGTAATAATAGCCAGTCAAGTATCTCATTAAAGTTAATTTCTGAAACTTTACATCAGGAACCAAAACAGGCCACAGGCCTATAGCTGGCAGAGAGTCTCTGGATGTCATGAAAACCAATATATTTTAATGAGCTGGAGACCTTGGGCCAGACAATAATTCTTTTATTTGGGTCACGGGCAGAAAAGTTGAATCATCTCTGCTGCACTGAAAAAAGACACCTTTCAAAAAGAAGGGAAAAAGTACAAAAATTAGGTGTATTTTGCTTAAAAATAGCAAATTTATCTGCAAACGGAACAAGAAAATTTGTCTTGTCAAAACTTTCCAAAACCAGTAAAAATATCTAATCTCAATGAACCACAAATACCTTAGAATTAGTGTATTCTGACTAATAACAAGTGACTTTTATTGTTTATTGTTGTTGTTAAATGTTTCATGTTAAATGTTTAAATATCAAGTGTCAGTTTAATGTACTAGTTAATTACATACACACTACACAACAATACACACTTCTATTGGTTCATTGATCAACTATTGATTCATCTGGCTGCTTGTTTTAATATGTGAAGAGGTCAAATTATGTCAAAGTTATGATTTCTTAGTGATGCTTGAAATAAGAAATTATTACTTTGAAATAGCAGTTTTATATATATATATATATGACTAAAAAAAGACACAAAATGACTAAAAAAAGACACAAAATGACTAAAAAAAGAGACAAAATGACTAAAAAAGAGACAAAAAGCCTTTCTAGCTGTAAGTGTTGGCGAAACAGCTTTGTAACTGTTGATATTCTAGTTTCCAGCATGTATTTACTCAGTATAGGTGATAAAATCTCAGTAACAAGCTGTAATATCTGATTTAGATCATTAAGGACCAAAACACTGAAAACAAGTCAAACAGTCTAAAATAAAAACTGCTGACTAAGAAGAACTATCTGATCAGACAATAATAAGCAGATATCCCCTTGATATTACATATTTAATATTAGTTAGATGTAGTTGTTGCAGTGTATTAACACACAGTATTCAGTGGTTTACAGCCTCAGTCTGCTCTATCAGCCGGTGGACAGAGTGGGTGTGGGATTACATTTCACAGAGTGGGTCACGCTGTGTGAGAGGCCAGGGGAGATATGCTCCGTGATGAGTGGGGTCTATTTAGAGTTGACTCTATCTTTATTTCCTTTGGCTCTTATCTGCTTTGGACACCTCTGGGTGACTACAGGTCACATACACACACAGTCAGAATACCATATATGGACGTGGCCGTGGCGGATTAATTTGTGTGTTCAGGTGAGTTTATTTTCTTCAGTGTTTCTGTTTCTGATCTTCCAGCATGTCTTCTCTGCTCAGTGCTTCATAGTGAATCTGTGGTAAAGATCTCTTTAGATAAACACATTTCTACATGATCTACAGAACGCTGCTCTGTAAATAATGTCTCTAGATTTTAGGGTGAAAAACTGTTAAACCATGACACTAAAAGACGTAAAATGATAAATGGGTTAATTCAGTTTCAGTAACAATGAAACACTGTAAATGTTTATATCAGACAAAACAGGATTGTTTACAGTTTTGTTTTTTGAAAAATACATTACTCCACTGTAAAATACACTGTAATATGTATTTAATGTAATATATATACAAGCATCACTGTAATTTTTGCATTTTTCTTTTGTAGAAATACTTTTTCTCCCTGGTAAATGTACTAAACACGATATCTGTAACAGAAATAAACTGTAATATTTAATGGAAAAATCTTTTATTTATGCAGCATTTATAAAGTATTTTCTTGTCAAGTATATGGCAGAACAGTGTTTGTTTTGATGGTAAAACTTTATTTTTTTACTGTAAAAAATGTAATAAAATGTCAATCTTAAAGGTGAAATCAACAGTGTTAATATCATTTTACCGTAATATTAGAAAAAGTTGCTCCGTATTTATTACGGTAAAGTTCTGGCAACCAGCTGCTGGTTTTAACCGTTAAAACAACAGGTTTGGTTTTACGGTGTGTCCTTTGTCTTCAAAGTGTAAAACTAGTGTGTTTTGATGTGAAGCAGTGTTTTAAACCAAACTGAATCATTCTTTCTAAACTGTTATTTACTGTATTTGGTTCTGTCGATCACAGCAAACCAGACAATGACGAGTTTGTCTTGACTTCATCTCTCTGTGGAGTTTAATGTGTGTGTGCAAATGTTTAACAAGGAAGCACGGAGACTCAGGGCCTGTGTGTGTGTGTGTGTGTGTGTGTGTGTGTGTGTGTGGTTGAGAAGTCTGAGTAGCTGGTTTCTAATCTTGGAAACACTTAAAAAGTGAGAGCATTTGGCTGTGGTCCAAATCCCTCTCTTCCTCCTTCACTGTAAAAAACACTAGTTGTTTTTACCGTAAAAACCAGCAGAACTTTACCGTAATAAATACGGTGCAACTTTTTATAATATGACGGTAAAATGATATTAACACTGTTGATTCCACCTTTCAGATTGACATTTTATTCCATATTTTACCGTATAAATAAAAAGTTTTTCCATCAAAAGAAACGCTGTTCTGCCATATAATTGACCAGAAAATACTTTATAAATGCTGCATAAATTAAAGATTTTACCATTAAATATAACAGTATATTTCTGTTAGAGATATGGTGTTTAGTACATTTAACAGTAAGAAAAGGTATTTTTACAAAAGCAAAAATTACAGTGATGCTTGTTTATATATTACAGTATATTATTGTCAATCCAGTGCCAGAGTATTTTACAGTGGAGTAATGTATTTAAAGAGAAACTGTAAAAAAATCCTGTTTTGTCTGATATATACATTTACAGTGTTTCATTGTTAATGAAACTGAATTAAGTCATTTATCATTTTTAGCAGTTTTCACCTAAAAAAATCTACAGACATTTTTTAAAGTGTTCTGTTTGGTTTCTGTGTGTTTGTAAAGAATGCTTCATAACTTTCCTTCTAAGCTCAATCATTTAGAATGGATTATCAATCAATTATTTGTCAAATGAAAGCTCCACTTTCAATGAATTGTCCCTCTGGTTCTTTCAATTTGTAATAAGCAGAACACAATAAATACATGTGCATGACTTGTGGACTTGGGCTCAGGTTCTTCCTTTTAATTATTATTTTATCATTAATGTTCTACTGTGATTGAACCCCCCTTTGACCGTAATGAAGGCATGTCTAGGCCATGGCGCCTGTCAGACAGCTTCAACCACACGCTAAACTTTATCTAACTTTAAATCAAATGGTGAGGTAAATATATTTTTCTTAACTCTTTTAGTTGTGGTCAGATAATACAAAAGCCAGGTTTGTCATGAATCAGGCAGGATCCAAACGCAGAACAACCCAGACTGAGAGCGAGGTCTCCTTTATTGTTCCCATAGACTGTATATAAATAATAAACCATCGTCTGTATATAAATAATAACCATGCTGATTCATGTGTTTCGCTGCTTTGAATCAATGAGGAAATGAAACGGATGAAGAGTCTCAGATGAGAGAGAAACACAGAGTTTTCAGATAACGCTCTCTCTGGCCCCACGCTGAGAGAACATGTAAACTCCTCACAGAAGAGCTGCAGGCCGGAGTCGAACCGGCAACCCTCCTGCTGCAGGGCCAACCACTACACCACTACACCACTGTAGCACTCATAACAAGCACAAACTAGAACAAACAATGAAACCAGACAAATACTGCTCTATCTGCTCTAAAGGCTTTCCATCGCCCACACTGCTTTGTTCATTAATTAGGCTGTGTTGAGAAATACATTGAGGAAAACTTTAAATTAAATGATCTGACTCCAACATCACTAGTGTTGCAGGTCACTGAACCTCTGACAACCACCAGGCAACATGAAGAAGTTTATCTTTGTTCTTCACATGGACACATCAGCATTTCACTCATACATAATAGTAGCAGACAGCTTCCTTTAATGTAAATGTCTGACAGCAGGCGTCAGACTGATGGATCAGAGCTTTAACAGGCTTTATTGTCTGGCTGTGAGATCCTAAAGAACACATGGTGGAAGAGTCCACAGAGACAGAACCACAGAGAGGACATCGATCAGAGCCACCAGACTGAAGAGACACACCAGAGACTGGGGAAGGTAAGAGGACAGAACGGAGGAATTCAATTGGTTGGTTAAGGCCGATGACTTCATTCAGTTAGGACCCCCCCCCTCCGAATGCAGGTTTTCCTAAAACGTCTTGGAGCGCATTGAAAATCCATCCAGTGTTGCTGTCACAGCAATTCTCTTCCATTGAATTAAGAGGGGTCAATCCACAAATCAAGAGATTACACTGCAGGGAGACAGAGAAGTAACATACAACACACACACACACACACACACACACACACACACACACACACACACACAGGTGTGTCTCTGTCTGGGGGTCAGGGGCAAATAAAAGGTTTTCCAGCGTGTATCAGCCCATGTAGCATTGCATCACATCTTCATTTCATCTTGTTTTCTCCATTTAAAGGCTCCCTACACTGTAAAAAATGTTTGTAGAAATTACAGTAAAACACTGTCAAATTTCCATCAGGAATAGGACGTAAAATTAAACATTGTATCACACTGTACACAAAAAAAGGTGTTTAGTCTAAAAACAAGATAAAAACAGTAAATCTGAGGGAAATGATCTTGCTGCATGGACAGATAATTTACCTTGACAAGATTTATTACATTAAGATTATTAAATCTATAAATAAGCATGTTGAGCACTTAGAATTATAAATGAACTCTTAAAACCAGATAAATTAAAGCTGCCAGCAGTGATGAACTGGCCCGAGCAGAGTGACCTGATGATTATTTGGTTCTTACCAAGATACCAAGTTGCAGGAACAACACGGGGTTAACTGGCAAGAACAAACGAGCTGGTTGTGATTGTGCTGAGTGGAACGATCTTCAGTTTGGGGACCTTGGCATTCATCACACACACACACACACACACACACACACTGCAGCAGCCCTGCGGCTCCGCCCGCTTTAATTATTACACAGCCAGCTAATCAATAGCAAAGAGGCTAATCCTATTTCATCCCTTCATATTCATTTATGCCGCTGTCAGATTTAAACTACCTGCACCCTGATTCCCATCATCTCCTGTGTGTGTGTGTGTGTGTGTGTGTGTGTGTGTGTGTGTGTGTGTGTCTGTGTCTGTGTGTTTGTGTGTGTGTTTGTGTTTCTGCATATGCTGGTGTGTTGTGAATTAGAAAATAAATTTAGGAAAGTTTTGTAGCAACATTTATTTTGATTCCACTAATAAACATGAATAAGCAGTATATAAAGACTGAGGGCTCTTTCTTACTCGGTACTGACTTTTCTGTTTGATTTTAACCAAAATCAGAGGTGTGTAATCTACTCTGGACCAGATCCTGAACAAAGAGTCTGACAGGATCACTAAAACCATGGTTCATTTTGTTCCTGGTGAGGATTCTTTGGGGGTGATTATTGGAAACAAAACAAGCTTTCGGAAAGAAGGAAGCCAAACTGATGTTTGGTCGTGCAAAAATCACAAAAGTTGGTGGAACAATGTCACCTTCAGATCAAGAAACTGTGGCGTAGTATGCAAAAGTGCTGCTGGTTATAATACCATATTAATATTATTATTAGACCAAAAACAAAACAAAGCTATTCATTCATTTTGCTACATTAATTGAAACTGCAAGAAAAGGCTCTTTACCAAATTAAAAACTGTCTTTCAAAAGAAGTTTCTGGCTCGTCCTTGATGTTGAGAAGTCTTCTCTGGTGGTTGTAATGAGCGTCGCGTTCATTAATCCAACCTTGATGCAGGTTAGAGTTCCAGTAGGTAGGAACAGAACAGGCCTTTAAACTGGCCCTACTGGAGCTGGAGGGGAGAAGAAACGGGGGGTTAGGGTTAGGGTTAGGTGATCTGACAGTCCAAGGGGGGTTAGGGTTAGGGTTAGGTGATCCGACAGTCCAAGGGGGGCAGGGTTAGGTGATCTGACAGTCCAAGGGGGGGCAGGGTTAGGGTTAGGTGATCTGACAGTCCAAGGAGGACAGGGTTAGGTGATCCGACAGTCCAAGGGGGGGCAGGGTTAGGGTTAGGTGATCTGACAGTCCAAGGAGGACAGGGTTAGGTGATCCGACAGTCCAAGGGGGGGCAGGGTTAGGGTTAGGTGATCTGACAGTCCAAGGGGGGCAGGGTTAGGTGATCTGACAGTCCAAGGGGGGCAGGGTTACAGTTCTGTAAGCATGTTTTATGTTTTAGTATGAATATGATCTCAAGTGTTTCCTCCCCTTGTTGCACATTTGACATGCTAGAAAAGTTGGAGAACTGTTTAGAAACATGCTTGGTTGAAATCTCCCATTATGATGTTGGACCAATGGCTTGCAGCTACTGGAGATCTCCACCGTCCTCTACCCGGCATCAATCCTCACCGGGCACATATCAGCCGCGTAGCGAGCCAGCCGTATACATGGGAGGTCACGAGAACATGCGGTAATCTTCAACGTACGGGAGACCGCCAGATCCCGTGATAAACTGTGTGTATAAAGTAAACAACAACAACAACAAACAGCTGACTTTGCTTCTCCAACGTTGAAGATCTGTTGATCTGCCCATCTATCCTTATAAAACAATGAGTTATGTCATAAATGATTGTATGCTGTTCCACTTCAACAATCAGTCTCTCCTCGTCCATGTCTCCGACCCTCTGAGACCCTCTGATTGATTGATTGATTGATTGATTGATTGATTGATTATCTGGTCCCCCGGTCATAACATAATGTTGTTGTGAAGTAGTTTTAGGCTGCATGAACTGTGTATTGTGTTTTATTTTGAAAGGGGGAGGAAGTGTACTACGTTGATTCTGTGTCTGATTTCCTGTCTGGATCGATCTGCTCTGTTGAGCTTCACGCGGTTTAGAAACGGCTTGCGGTTAAATTAGAAATGCTACGGATTGATTGGCTGCAGAGACGTTACGCGTGATCAGCAACTTTCCAGCGTTTCCTCTTGGTTTGATTTCCTGGTTCTGATCCGTCTGTTCCTGACTCCGTCTCCTGGTCTCTGCCCTGGTAAACCTGCTGCCGACTCTGATTCCAGCCTCTGTGTGTCCAGGTTGGATTTTCACCGTTCCTGTGTTGGAGTCTGAGAGGATTACTCTCCGGTCGCCTTCCCAGCTTCTGAGCTGTGCTCTGGACTCTTTCTGTGACATCCAGAGACTCTAGTGGAAGGACTGTGTTCCTGTTTATTGTCTCCTGTGTTTCCTGCTGTGTGGAACAATCAGACGGCATCCTCCAGGTCTGAGCAGGAGGCAAACCAGGAAGTGCTTTAAACTGCATTCTACCCAAAATTCTGTCCATTAATTTCAGCGCAAATTGAGAAAACTTGTCACTTGATTTATTCCCTCAGAAATGTTTAAGGACAACACTTTGGTCTCAATCACTAGTAAAAACAATCTTCTTCAAGACAATCTGATGTTAATAGAGTAAATAATGACCTCATTCATTTCATTTAGAACAGACAAAAAAATGTAAAAATAATTGGCGATTAATCGCGATAAAACATTTTAATCCACTGACAGCCCTAGTTTAACTACATTAACATTTCTGTACTTAAAAAAAAGATGCCAGGAAGTTAAAGGTTTTAAAGGAGGCTAGAGTAAGTTTGAAACAAAAAAATAATAAGAAAATGAATCATGATCATAACAGGCATTTAAAACCATCAGACTTTAGGGTCAAAATATCCCTGTACAAACAAAAATAAATCGTAATTTCTTGAAATAAAAAATATCATGGACATTACTTATATTCTTGGAGCTAAATGAATATCAGTTTATACACTGTAGAACAAATTCTCTATCAATCAGAAACAGACAAACTACTTTACTAGTGACTATCTGCTGAATGTTTCCTGAAGCCACAATAAGCTGATTGTCTCCAGTTCCTGTTTCACTTTACAGTTCTGTTGTGGAAAAGCTGTTATCTGTCACCAAGATCAATGTAACAGTAATAATACTTAGCCAGCACCCTCTGAGTAAGAGCCTTTTAATGACAAAGAACAAGGAGAAATCATTGTTCAGGATCTGATCCTGGAGGACTGAAGACAGAGGCAGCAGAGAGCGCCCTCTAGTGCTCAGCATGGAGAACTGAGTGAAGGATGCTGAGGATCAGGACCAACAGGACAATCATCCTGTAAACATGATGTTTTCTTCTACACTGACTCTGAAAAATATGACAACATCCTTCTGAGTTTAAACAGCACAATGGGAACCACTGAAGGCCAAACTCCTCCCTGGTGTCTGGGGGAGACACTCACAAAACACAAAAGTAACATTTGGAGGAAGATTTGACATCTTCTCCTTTTTCTACTCTGTAAAAAAAGACCGTAAAATGATAAATGGGTTAATTCAGTTTCAGTAACAATGAAGCACCGTAAATGTATATATCAGCCAAAACAGGATTTTTAGAGTTTTGTTTTTTGTAAAGTACATTACTCCACTGTAAAAAAAACTCTGTAAAATGTATTTATTGTAATATATATACAAGCCATCACTGTAATTTTTGCATTTATCTTTTGTAAAAATATTTTTTTCTCACTGTTAAATGTACTAAACACCATATCTCTTAATGGTAAAATCTTTAATTTATGCAGCATTTATAAAGTATTTTCTTGTCAATTATATGTCAGAACAGCGTTTCTTTTGATAGAAAAACATTTTATTTATATAGTAAAATATGGAATAAAATGTCAATCTTAAATGTGAAATCAACAGTGTTAATATAATTTTACCGTAATATTAGAAAAACTTGCACCGTATTTTTTTATTATCTATCTATCTATCTATCTATCTATCTATCTATCTATCTATCTATCTATCTATCTATCTATCCATCCATCCATCCATCCATCCATCCATCCATCCATCCATCCATCCATCCATCCATCCATCCATCCATCTACTGTTATGACCAGGGGTCACATGGTTCAGTGTTTTGTACCTGGTGCAGGTGATCCTCCCGGCCAGAGGAGGCGCTGCTTGTTCTCTTTGTCTCTCCTTTCTGTGGTTGGAGTCTGATTGGACAGCTATAAAGGACGCCTCCCCTATTGGCCCTTTGACTCCCAGCCAGATGACTTAGTGGGAATTGTCTGTAGTGTTGTGATCTTTGTATTCTTATTAACAAAGATCCCTTTTGGTTCATGGTCCAGTCCTGGTAGGTGGGGTGAGGAGCCTTTTTGTTTAATAACTGTTTTCTCCCGTTTTGTGTAGAGAGTTTAGGTAAGAAGTCTGTATTTTATTTTACAAATATTTGTTTTCAGGTTAGTACGACGTAATGTGAGAAATGTTTTGTTTGTTATTTTGGCAATACTCACCCTGAAGCAAAAATATTTATTGTTGTGAACAATAAATTTATTGGACTGCTTCTCTGTTTACCCTCGTCTGTGGGAGTTGGGAAGGGGAGAACACTTTATGTTACCTAGACCAGAGAGTAACACTACCATATACCCTGGTCCTATATCAGCATCTCCTCCGTTAGTGTTAGGGTTAGTGTTAGTGTTAGTGTTAGGATTAACCCTAACACTAACACTAACACTAACACTAACACTAACCCTAACCCTAACACTACCATATACCCTGGTCCTCCATCAGCTTCTCCTCCGTTAGTGTTAGTGTTAGGATTAACACTAACACTAACCCTAACCCTAACACTAACACTACCATATCTCCATCCCTGGTCCTCCATCAGCTTCTCCTCCGTTAGTGTTAGGGTTAGTGTTAGTGTTAGGATTAACACTAACCCTAACACTAACACTACCATATACCCTGGTCCTCCATCAGCTTCTCCTCCGTTAGTGTTAGTGTTAGTGTTAATCCTAACCCTAATCCTAACACTAACACTAACACTAACCCTACCATGTCTCTGTCTCTGGTCCTCCATCAGCTTCTCCTCCGTTAGTCAAGTCAAGTCAAGTCAAATTTATTTATATAGCGCATTTACAGACGGCTGAGCCGCACCAAAGTGCTTCACATAAAAGTGCAAAAAGTGCAATAAAATACAGAATTGACAAAGGTAGAAAAGAGACTAAAACTAAACAAAACAAAACAAAACAAAACAGCAACCAAACAACTTTAATTGTAGGCAAGAGAAAAGAGGTGGGTTTTTAAGTGAGACTTAAAGACATTTAGGGACTGCGCTGCACGGATGTGGAGGGGGAGGCAGTTCCAGAGTCTGGGGGCTGCTACTGAGAAGGCCCTGTCGCCCCTTGTCTTTAGTCTGGACCTGGGCACCTCCAACAGCAGCTGGTCAGCTGACCGTAGAGCTCTGGAGGGGGTGTGGTGGTGCAGAAGGTCAGACAGGTATGTAGGGGCCAGACCATGGAGGGATTTGTAGACAGTTAGAAGTAGTTTATAGTTGATGCGGTGACGGATGGGGAGCCAGTGGAGTGATGCGAGGACCGGGGTGATGTGATCATGTTTTTTAGTGCAGGTGAGGAGTCTGGCGGCTGAGTTTTGGACCAACTGCAGGCGGCGAAGCTGCAGTTGATCCATGCCGGTGTAGAGGGCGTTACAGTAGTCCAGTTGTGATGTGATGAAGGCATGGATAGTTTTCTCCAGGTCACTCTGAGGCAGGTAGGCTTTTGTCTTGGCTAGAGTTCTCAGGTGGAAAAAGCTTCTCCTCACCACTGCACTAACCTGCTGTTCAAACTTAAAAGCACTGTCAAAAATCACACCAAGATTTTTGACAGAAGGCCGGATGTTGGAGGCTAGAGGGCCTAGGGCATCAGTGGAGAAGGCCGGAGAGGTTTTTCCAAAAATAATGACCTCCGTCTTGCTCTCATTCAGGTTGAGGAAGTTTTCACCCATCCATGATCTGATGTCAGCCAGACAATCAAGCAGTGGCTGGAGTGCAGCCTGCCCATCAACCTTAAGAGGCAGATATAGCTGGACGTCGTCGGCAAAGCAGTGGAAGGAGATGTTGTGTTTGACCAGGATGTCCCCTAGGGGTAAAATATATAACAGGAAGAGGATGGGACCTAGTATAGAGCCCTGAGGGACCCCACAGGTGAGGGGGGCAACAGAGGAGAAGAAATCCCCAAGCAGGACAGAGAAGCTCCTGTCAGCCAGGTAGGACTGGAAGAACTTCAGGGCTGTGCCTTTGATGCCAACTTGGTGCTCAAGCCGAGACAGCAGGATCCTGTGATCCACCGTGTCGAAGGCTGCTGTGAGATCGAGGAGCACTAGGATCACAGGACTCCCTGAGTCAACGACTAAGAGCAGGTCGTTTAGCACTCTCAGCAGTGCAGTTTCTGTGCTGTGGGCTGTTCTGAAGCCAGACTGGAATTTTTCATAGAGTTTGTTATTGGTGAGAAAGGCTTTCAGTTGGATGTAGACTTCTCGCTCGAGGAGTTTAGACAGGAAGGGTAGTTTGGAAATTGGTCTGAAGTTTGAGAGAATGGAGGGGTCGAGGTTGGGTTTTTTTAGTAGTGGCTGCACCACGGCGAACTTGAAGGCAGCCGGGACACAACCAGTGGAGAGGATGGAATTAAACAACAGTAGAAGGAAGGGGGCAACTGTGTTGAAGACTGTAGCATCCTTAAGTAGACGGGGGGGTAGACAGTCAGAGGGGCAGTTAGAAGGCTGCAGGTGTCTGACTGCATCGGAGAGGGAGGATAGGGTAATGGGCTCAAACTGCTCGAAGACAGCCGGCTGGGGAAGGGGGGGAGGCGGGGGGAGGGGGCTGGCAGAGGTATCAGAGGGCCTGAGTGCTGCGACCTTGTCAATGAAGAATTTTTGAAAGTTTTCACAGAGGGCAGGTGAGGGCACAACAGGGGATTTATTACGGGGATTTATGAGAGAATTTAGAGTCTTGAAGAGAAACTGAGGTTTGTGACTGTTTCTGGAGACCAGGGTGGAAATGTACTGTGATTTGGCAGTTTTAACGGCTCGTTGGTAGTCCACTAGGCGACTTCGGAGGATTTGGAGGGACACGTGGAGGCGGTCCTTCTGCCACTTGCGCTCAGCCTGCCTACAGGAGCGTCTGAGGACACGCGTTGCATCATTGAGCCATGGTGTTAACTGGGCTTTAGCTTGTTTGGGTTTGAGAGGGGCAACAGAGTCCAGAATGTCAGTGCAAGCTGATGAGAATGCAGAATGAAGCTGATCAGCACTACACTCAGAGATAATTTCCAGTTGTGGCCCATACAGGGGTGAATCATTGAAAGCGGCTGAAAAATGCCCAGCAGTGGATGAGTTAATTGTGCGTGAGGTCCGTTTGGTGACACTAGGGTTACTACCTGGGTGTGGGACTGATACAGTGAACAGAATTGGGGAATGGTCAGAGAAAGACATGGCACAGATTTCAGTCACCGAGGCAGAAACACCATAAGACAGCACAAGGTCAAGTGTGTGACCCTTTTCATGTGTTGGACCGGTGACAGCTTGCTTAAGACTAAATGAATCTAGAAGGTTCAGAAAGTCCCGGGTCAGAGGTTGAGACTCGCAGCAAACATGGACATTAAAGTCACCACAAATTATTAAGTGGGCATACTTCACCAATAGCCCAGACAAAAAATCAGCAAAGTCATTAATGAAGTCTTTGTTGAATTTAGGAGGGCGATACACCACTGCACACAATATGGGAGAAGACATAATTAATTCAAAGAGCTGTAGTTCAAAGCTAGCAAAACCAGCGTGTGGAATCTGCCGACAGTGAAAAAACGACTTGTAAACAGAAGCAATGCCTCCGCCTCTCCCAGTCGCACGGGGAGAATTCAGGAAGTTACAGTCCGGTGGGAGAAGTTCAGAGAACGGCGTGTTATCACCGGTAGAGAGCCAGGTCTCACACAGAAATAGAAAGTCCAACTCCCGAGAGATAAAGAAGTCGTTCAGCATGAACGTTTTGCTCGCTAGCGACCGCACGTTAATCAACGCCAGCCGGAGGGTTAGCTCGGCTAACCCTACCCTCTCGGTTAGGGTTAGTGTTAGTGTTTGTGTTAGGATTAACCCTAACACTAACACTAACACTAACACTAACCCTAACACTAACACTAACACTAACTCTAACACTAACACTAACCCTAACACTAAAACTAACACTAACACTAACACTAACACTAACTCTAACACTAACCCTAACACTAACACTAACACTAACCCTAACCCTAACCCTAACACTAACTCTAACACTAACACTAACTCTAACACTAACACTAACCCTAACACTAACACTAACCCTAACCCTAACACTAACTCTAACACTAACACTAACTCTAACACTAACACTAACCCTAACACTAACACTAACCCTAACCCTAACACTAACTCTAACACTAACACTAACACTAACACTAACACTATCACTAACACTAACACTAACACTAACTCTAACACTAACCCTAACTCTAACACTAACACTAACTCTAACTCTAACACTAACACTAACACTATCACTAACTCTAACACTAACACTAACTCTAACACTAACACTATCACTAACACTAACACTAACCCTAACACTAACACTAACACTAACTCTAACTCTAACACTAACACTAACACTATCACTAACTCTAACACTAACACTAACACTAACTCTAACACTAACACTAACACTATCACTAACACTAACACTAACCCTAACACTAACACTAACACTAACACTAACTCTAACTCTAACACTAACACTAACACTAACTCTAACACTAACACTATCACTAACACTAAC